>NW_028255789.1:0-28424 GCF_964263255.1 Lissotriton vulgaris | reverse complement strand
TCACTTTAAACATGCTAATTTTAGCTCTAACACTGATGATCCACCTACAAATGTGAACTGACGTTCAAAAATAAAACATTTGAAAACGGACCATTTTCCACATTTCTGAAGCATGACGTAATGGGGGGGTGTTATCTCTTTTGTCGAAAATCAGCCGTTTTTGCTCGAACATTAAATGCCTCCAAATGGTATTTAATTAACTTCCCGGGGTGAAGAAACCCTTTTTGAGAACTCAGAGTGAGTAAATTGGCCATTTTCATGCACTTTTAACCATTCCATAAATCTTGTGTTTTGGGCCCCTGGAAGCATGAAAATCACTTTAAACATGCTAATTTTAGCTCTAACACTGATGATCCACCTACAAATGTGAACTGACGTTCAAAAATAAAACATTTGAAAACGGACCATTTTCCACATTTCTGAAGCATGACGTAATGGGGGGGTGTTATCTCTTTTGTCGAAAATCAGCCGTTTTTTGCTCGAACATTAAATGCCTCCAAATGGTATTTAATAACTTCCCGGGGTGAAGAAACCCTTTTTGAGAACTCAGAGTGAGTAAATTGGCCATTTTCATGCACTTTTAACCATTCCATAAATCTTGTGTTTTGGGCCCCTGGAAGCATGAAAATCACTTTAAACATGCTAATTTTAGCTCTAACACTGATGATCCACCTACAAATGTGAACTGACGTTCAAAAATAAAACATTTGAAAACGGACCATTTTCCACATTTCTGAAGCATGACGTAATGGGGGGGTGTTATCTCTTTTGTCGAAAATCAGCCATTTTTGCTCGAACATTAAATGCCTCCAAATGGTATTTAATTAACTTCCCGAGCCCCTGGAAGCATGAAAATCACTTTAAACATGCTAATTTTAGCTCTAACACTGATGATCCACCTACAAATGTGAACTGACGTTCAAAAATAAAACATTTGAAAACGGACCATTTTCCACATTTCTGAAGCATGACGTAATGGGGGGTGTTATCTCTTTTGTCGAAAATCAGCCGTTTTTGCTCGAACATTAAATGCCTCCAAATGGTATTTAATTAACTTCCCGGGGTGAAGAAACCCTTTTTGAGAACTCAGAGTGAGTAAATTGGCCATTTTCATGCACTTTTAACCATTCCATAAATCTTGTGTTTTGGGCCCCTGGAAGCATGAAAATCACTTTAAACATGCTAATTTTAGCTCTAACACTGATGATCCACCTACAAATGTGAACTGACGTTCAAAAATAAAACATTTGAAAACGGACCATTTTCCACATTTCTGAAGCATGACGTAATGGGGGGGTGTTATCTCTTTTGTCGAAAATCAGCCGTTTTTGCTCGAACATTAAATGCCTCCAAATGGTATTTAATTAACTTCCCGGGGTGAAGAAACCCTTTTTGAGAACTCAGAGTGAGTAAATTGGCCATTTTCATGCACTTTTAACCATTCCATAAATCTTGTGTTTTGGGCCCCTGGAAGCATGAAAATCACTTTAAACATGCTAATTTTAGCTCTAACACTGATGATCCACCTACAAATGTGAACTGACGTTCAAAAAATAAAACATTTGAAAACGGACCATTTTCCACATTTCTGAAGCATGACGTAATGGGGGGGTGTTATCTCTTTTGTCGAAAATCAGCCGTTTTTGCTCGAACATTAAATGCCTCCAAATGGTATTTAATTAACTTCCCGAGCCCCTGGAAGCATGAAAATCACTTTAAACATGCTAATTTTAGCTCTAACACTGATGATCCACCTACAAATGTGAACTGACGTTCAAAAATAAAACATTTGAAAACGGACCATTTTCCACATTTCTGAAGCATGACGTAATGGGGGGGTGTTATCTCTTTTGTCGAAAATCAGCCATTTTTGCTCGAACATTAAATGCCTCCAAATGGTATTTAATTAACTTCCCGGGGTGAAGAAACCCTTTTTGAGAACTCAGAGTGAGTAAATTGGCCATTTTCATGCACTTTTAACCATTCCATAAATCTTGTGTTTTGGGCCCCTGGAAGCATGAAAATCACTTTAAACATGCTAATTTTAGCTCTAACACTGATGATCCACCTACAAATGTGAACTGACGTTCAAAAATAAAACATTTGAAAATGGACCATTTTCCACATTTCTGAAGCATGACGTAATGGGGGGGTGTTATCTCTTTTGTCGAAAATCAGCCGTTTTTGCTCGAACATTAAATGCCTCCAAATGGTATTTAATTAACTTCCCGAGCCCCTGGAAGCATGAAAATCACTTTAAACATGCTAATTTTAGCTCTAACACTGATGATCCACCTACAAATGTGAACTGACGTTCAAAAATAAAACATTTGAAAACGGACCATTTTCCACATTTCTGAAGCATGACGTAATGGGGGGGTGTTATCTCTTTTGTCGAAAATCAGCCGTTTTTGCTCGAACATTAAATGCCTCCAAATGGTATTTAATTAACTTCCCGGGGTGAAGAAACCCTTTTTGAGAACTCAGAGTGAGTAAATTGGCCATTTTCATGCACTTTTAACCATTCCATAAATCTTGTGTTTTGGGCCCCTGGAAGCATGAAAATCACTTTAAACATGCTAATTTTAGCTCTAACACTGATGATCCACCTACAAATGTGAACTGACGTTCAAAAATAAAACATTTGAAAACGGACCATTTTCCACATTTCTGAAGCATGACGTAATGGGGGGGTGTTATCTCTTTTGTCGAAAATCAGCCGTTTTTGCTCGAACATTAAATGCCTCCAAATGGTATTTAATTAACTTCCCGGGGTGAAGAAACCCTTTTTGAGAACTCAGAGTGAGTAAATTGGCCATTTTCATGCACTTTTAACCATTCCATAAATCTTGTGTTTTGGGCCCCTGGAAGCATGAAAATCACTTTAAACATGCTAATTTTAGCTCTAACACTGATGATCCACCTACAAATGTGAACTGACGTTCAAAAATAAAACATTTGAAAACGGACCATTTTCCACATTTCTGAAGCATGACGTAATGGGGGGGTGTTATCTCTTTTGTCGAAAATCAGCCGTTTTTGCTCGAACATTAAATGCCTCCAAATGGTATTTAATTAACTTCCCGAGCCCCTGGAAGCATGAAAATCACTTTAAACATGCTAATTTTAGCTCTAACACTGATGATCCACCTACAAATGTGAACTGACGTTCAAAAATAAAACATTTGAAAACGGACCATTTTCCACATTTCTGAAGCATGACGTAATGGGGGGGTGTTATCTCTTTTGTCGAAAATCAGCCGTTTTTGCTCGAACATTAAATGCCTCCAAATGGTATTTAATTAACTTCCCGGGGTGAAGAAACCCTTTTTGAGAACTCAGAGTGAGTAAATTGGCCATTTTCATGCACTTTTAACCATTCCATAAATCTTGTGTTTTGGGCCCCTGGAAGCATGAAAATCACTTTAAACATGCTAATTTTAGCTCTAACACTGATGATCCACCTACAAATGTGAACTGACGTTCAAAAATAAAACATTTGAAAACGGACCATTTTCCACATTTCTGAAGCATGACGTAATGGGGGGGTGTTATCTCTTTTGTCGAAAATCAGCCGTTTTTGCTCGAACATTAAATGCCTCCAAATGGTATTTAATTAACTTCCCGGGGTGAAGAAACCCTTTTTGAGAACTCAGAGTGAGTAAATTGGCCATTTTCATGCACTTTTAACCATTCCATAAATCTTGTGTTTTGGGCCCCTGGAAGCATGAAAATCACTTTAAACATGCTAATTTTAGCTCTAACACTGATGATCCACCTACAAATGTGAACTGACGTTCAAAAATAAAACATTTGAAAACGGACCATTTTCCACATTTCTGAAGCATGACGTAATGGGGGGGTGTTATCTCTTTTGTCGAAAATCAGCCGTTTTTGCTCGAACATTAAATGCCTCCAAATGGTATTTAATTAACTTCCCGAGCCCCTGGAAGCATGAAAATCACTTTAAACATGCTAATTTTAGCTCTAACACTGATGATCCACCTACAAATGTGAACTGACGTTCAAAAATAAAACATTTGAAAACGGACCATTTTCCACATTTCTGAAGCATGACGTAATGGGGGGGTGTTATCTCTTTTGTCGAAAATCAGCCGTTTTTGCTCGAACATTAAATGCCTCCAAATGGTATTTAATTAACTTCCCGGGGTGAAGAAACCCTTTTTGAGAACTCAGAGTGAGTAAATTGGCCATTTTCATGCACTTTTAACCATTCCATAAATCTTGTGTTTTGGGCCCCTGGAAGCATGAAAATCACTTTAAACATGCTAATTTTAGCTCTAACACTGATGATCCACCTACAAATGTGAACTGACGTTCAAAAATAAAACATTTGAAAACGGACCATTTTCCACATTTCTGAAGCATGACGTAATGGGGGGGTGTTATCTCTTTTGTCGAAAATCAGCCGTTTTTGCTCGAACATTAAATGCCTCCAAATGGTATTTAATTAACTTCCCGAGCCCCTGGAAGCATGAAAATCACTTTAAACATGCTAATTTTAGCTCTAACACTGATGATCCACCTACAAATGTGAACTGACGTTCAAAAATAAAACATTTGAAAACGGACCATTTTCCACATTTCTGAAGCATGACGTAATGGGGGGGTGTTATCTCTTTTGTCGAAAATCAGCCGTTTTTGCTCGAACATTAAATGCCTCCAAATGGTATTTAATTAACTTCCCGGGGTGAAGAAACCCTTTTTGAGAACTCAGAGTGAGTAAATTGGCCATTTTCATGCACTTTTAACCATTCCATAAATCTTGTGTTTTGGGCCCCTGGAAGCATGAAAATCACTTTAAACATGCTAATTTTAGCTCTAACACTGATGATCCACCTACAAATGTGAACTGACGTTCAAAAATAAAACATTTGAAAATGGACCATTTTCCACATTTCTGAAGCATGACGTAATGGGGGGGTGTTATCTCTTTTGTCGAAAATCAGCCGTTTTTGCTCGAACATTAAATGCCTCCAAATGGTATTTAATTAACTTCCCGAGCCCCTGGAAGCATGAAAATCACTTTAAACATGCTAATTTTAGCTCTAACACTGATGATCCACCTACAAATGTGAACTGACGTTCAAAAATAAAACATTTGAAAACGGACCATTTTCCACATTTCTGAAGCATGACGTAATGGGGGGGTGTTATCTCTTTTGTCGAAAATCAGCCGTTTTTGCTCGAACATTAAATGCCTCCAAATGGTATTTAATTAACTTCCCGGGGTGAAGAAACCCTTTTTGAGAACTCAGAGTGAGTAAATTGGCCATTTTCATGCACTTTTAACCATTCCATAAATCTTGTGTTTTGGGCCCCTGGAAGCATGAAAATCACTTTAAACATGCTAATTTTAGCTCTAACACTGATGATCCACCTACAAATGTGAACTGACGTTCAAAAATAAAACATTTGAAAACGGACCATTTTCCACATTTCTGAAGCATGACGTAATGGGGGGGTGTTATCTCTTTTGTCGAAAATCAGCCGTTTTTGCTCGAACATTAAATGCCTCCAAATGGTATTTAATTAACTTCCCGGGGTGAAGAAACCCTTTTTGAGAACTCAGAGTGAGTAAATTGGCCATTTTCATGCACTTTTAACCATTCCATAAATCTTGTGTTTTGGGCCCCTGGAAGCATGAAAATCACTTTAAACATGCTAATTTTAGCTCTAACACTGATGATCCACCTACAAATGTGAACTGACGTTCAAAAATAAAACATTTGAAAACGGACCATTTTCCACATTTCTGAAGCATGACGTAATGGGGGGGTGTTATCTCTTTTGTCGAAAATCAGCCGTTTTTGCTCGAACATTAAATGCCTCCAAATGGTATTTAATTAACTTCCCGAGCCCCTGGAAGCATGAAAATCACTTTAAACATGCTAATTTTAGCTCTAACACTGATGATCCACCTACAAATGTGAACTGACGTTCAAAAATAAAACATTTGAAAACGGACCATTTTCCACATTTCTGAAGCATGACGTAATGGGGGGGTGTTATCTCTTTTGTCGAAAATCAGCCGTTTTTGCTCGAACATTAAATGCCTCCAAATGGTATTTAATTAACTTCCCGGGGTGAAGAAACCCTTTTTGAGAACTCAGAGTGAGTAAATTGGCCATTTTCATGCACTTTTAACCATTCCATAAATCTTGTGTTTTGGGCCCCTGGAAGCATGAAAATCACTTTAAACATGCTAATTTTAGCTCTAACACTGATGATCCACCTACAAATGTGAACTGACGTTCAAAAATAAAACATTTGAAAACGGACCATTTTCCACATTTCTGAAGCATGACGTAATGGGGGGGTGTTATCTCTTTTGTCGAAAATCAGCCGTTTTTGCTCGAACATTAAATGCCTCCAAATGGTATTTAATTAACTTCCCGGGGTGAAGAAACCCTTTTGAGAACTCAGAGTGAGTAAATTGGCCATTTTCATGCACTTTTAACCATTCCATAAATCTTGTGTTTTGGGCCCCTGGAAGCATGAAAATCACTTTAAACATGCTAATTTTAGCTCTAACACTGATGATCCACCTACAAATGTGAACTGACGTTCAAAAATAAAACATTTGAAAACGGACCATTTTCCACATTTCTGAAGCATGACGTAATGGGGGGGTGTTATCTCTTTTGTCGAAAATCAGCCGTTTTTGCTCGAACATTAAATGCCTCCAAATGGTATTTAATTAACTTCCCGAGCCCCTGGAAGCATGAAAATCACTTTAAACATGCTAATTTTAGCTCTAACACTGATGATCCACCTACAAATGTGAACTGACGTTCAAAAATAAAACATTTGAAAACGGACCATTTTCCACATTTCTGAAGCATGACGTAATGGGGGGGTGTTATCTCTTTTGTCGAAAATCAGCCGTTTTTGCTCGAACATTAAATGCCTCCAAATGGTATTTAATTAACTTCCCGGGGTGAAGAAACCCTTTTTGAGAACTCAGAGTGAGTAAATTGGCCATTTTCATGCACTTTTAACCATTCCATAAATCTTGTGTTTTGGGCCCCTGGAAGCATGAAAATCACTTTAAACATGCTAATTTTAGCTCTAACACTGATGATCCACCTACAAATGTGAACTGACGTTCAAAAATAAAACATTTGAAAACGGACCATTTTCCACATTTCTGAAGCATGACGTAATGGGGGGGTGTTATCTCTTTTGTCGAAAATCAGCCGTTTTTGCTCGAACATTAAATGCCTCCAAATGGTATTTAATTAACTTCCCGAGCCCCTGGAAGCATGAAAATCACTTTAAACATGCTAATTTTAGCTCTAACACTGATGATCCACCTACAAATGTGAACTGACGTTCAAAAATAAAACATTTGAAAACGGACCATTTTCCACATTTCTGAAGCATGACGTAATGGGGGGGTGTTATCTCTTTTGTCGAAAATCAGCCGTTTTTGCTCGAACATTAAATGCCTCCAAATGGTATTTAATTAACTTCCCGGGGTGAAGAAACCCTTTTTGAGAACTCAGAGTGAGTAAATTGGCCATTTTCATGCACTTTTAACCATTCCATAAATCTTGTGTTTTGGGCCCCTGGAAGCATGAAAATCACTTTAAACATGCTAATTTTAGCTCTAACACTGATGATCCACCTACAAATGTGAACTGACGTTCAAAAATAAAACATTTGAAAACGGACCATTTTCCACATTTCTGAAGCATGACGTAATGGGGGGGTGTTATCTCTTTTGTCGAAAATCAGCCGTTTTTGCTCGAACATTAAATGCCTCCAAATGGTATTTAATTAACTTCCCGGGGTGAAGAAACCCTTTTGAGAACTCAGAGTGAGTAAATTGGCCATTTTCATGCACTTTTAACCATTCCATAAATCTTGTGTTTTGGGCCCCTGGAAGCATGAAAATCACTTTAAACATGCTAATTTTAGCTCTAACACTGATGATCCACCTACAAATGTGAACTGACGTTCAAAAATAAAACATTTGAAAACGGACCATTTTCCACATTTCTGAAGCATGACGTAATGGGGGGGTGTTATCTCTTTTGTCGAAAATCAGCCGTTTTTGCTCGAACATTAAATGCCTCCAAATGGTATTTAATTAACTTCCCGGGGTGAAGAAACCCTTTTTGAGAACTCAGAGTGAGTAAATTGGCCATTTTCATGCACTTTTAACCATTCCATAAATCTTGTGTTTTGGGCCCCTGGAAGCATGAAAATCACTTTAAACATGCTAATTTTAGCTCTAACACTGATGATCCACCTACAAATGTGAACTGACGTTCAAAAATAAAACATTTGAAAACGGACCATTTTCCACATTTCTGAAGCATGACGTAATGGGGGGGTGTTATCTCTTTTGTCGAAAATCAGCCGTTTTTGCTCGAACATTAAATGCCTCCAAATGGTATTTAATTAACTTCCCGGGGTGAAGAAACCCTTTTTGAGAACTCAGAGTGAGTAAATTGGCCATTTTCATGCACTTTTAACCATTCCATAAATCTTGTGTTTTGGGCCCCTGGAAGCATGAAAATCACTTTAAACATGCTAATTTTAGCTCTAACACTGATGATCCACCTACAAATGTGAACTGACGTTCAAAAATAAAACATTTGAAAACGGACCATTTTCCACATTTCTGAAGCATGACGTAATGGGGGGGTGTTATCTCTTTTGTCGAAAATCAGCCGTTTTTGCTCGAACATTAAATGCCTCCAAATGGTATTTAATTAACTTCCCGAGCCCCTGGAAGCATGAAAATCACTTTAAACATGCTAATTTTAGCTCTAACACTGATGATCCACCTACAAATGTGAACTGACGTTCAAAAATAAAACATTTGAAAACGGACCATTTTCCACATTTCTGAAGCATGACGTAATGGGGGGGTGTTATCTCTTTTGTCGAAAATCAGCCGTTTTTGCTCTAACATTAAATGCCTCCAAATGGTATTTAATTAACTTCCCGGGGTGAAGAAACCCTTTTTGAGAACTCAGAGTGAGTAAATTGACCATTTTTATGCACTTTTAACCATTCCATAAATCTTGTGTTTTGGGCCCCAAGAAGCATGAAAATCACTTTAAACATGCTAATTTTAGCTCTAACACTGATGATCCACCTACAAATGTGAACTGACGTTCAAAAATAAAACATTTGAAAACGGACCATTTTCCACATTTCTGAAGCATGACGTAATGGGGGGGTGTTATCTCTTTTGTCGAAAATCAGCCGTTTTTGCTCGAACATTAAATGCCTCCAAATGGTATTTAATTAACTTCCCGGGGTGAAGAAACCCTTTTTGAGAACTCAGAGTGAGTAAATTGGCCATTTTCATGCACTTTTAACCATTCCATAAATCTTGTGTTTTGGGCCCCTGGAAGCATGAAAATCACTTTAAACATGCTAATTTTAGCTCTAACACTGATGATCCACCTACAAATGTGAACTGACGTTCAAAAATAATACATTTGAAAACGGACCATTTTCCACATTTCTGAAGCATGACGTAATGGGGGGGTGTTATCTCTTTTGTCGAAAATCAGCCGTTTTTGCTCGAACATTAAATGCCTCCAAATGGTATTTAATTAACTTCCCGGGGTGAAGAAACCCTTTTTGAGAACTCAGAGTGAGTAAATTGGCCATTTTCATGCACTTTTAACCATTCCATAAATCTTGTGTTTTGGGCCCCTGGAAGCATGAAAATCACTTTAAACATGCTAATTTTAGCTCTAACACTGATGATCCACCTACAAATGTGAACTGACGTTCAAAAATAAAACATTTGAAAACGGACCATTTTCCACATTTCTGAAGCATGACGTAATGGGGGGGTGTTATCTCTTTTGTCGAAAATCAGCCGTTTTTGCTCGAACATTAAATGCCTCCAAATGGTATTTAATTAACTTCCCGAGCCCCTGGAAGCATGAAAATCACTTTAAACATGCTAATTTTAGCTCTAACACTGATGATCCACCTACAAATGTGAACTGACGTTCAAAAATAAAACATTTGAAAACGGACCATTTTCCACATTTCTGAAGCATGACGTAATGGGGGGGTGTTATCTCTTTTGTCGAAAATCAGCCGTTTTTGCTCGAACATTAAATGCCTCCAAATGGTATTTAATTAACTTCCCGGGGTGAAGAAACCCTTTTTGAGAACTCAGAGTGAGTAAATTGGCCATTTTCATGCACTTTTAACCATTCCATAAATCTTGTGTTTTGGGCCCCTGGAAGCATGAAAATCACTTTAAACATGCTAATTTTAGCTCTAACACTGATGATCCACCTACAAATGTGAACTGACGTTCAAAAATAAAACATTTGAAAACGGACCATTTTCCACATTTCTGAAGCATGACGTAATGGGGGGTGTTATCTCTTTTGTCGAAAATCAGCCGTTTTTGCTCGAACATTAAATGCCTCCAAATGGTATTTAATTAACTTCCCGGGGTGAAGAAACCCTTTTTGAGAACTCAGAGTGAGTAAATTGGCCATTTTCATGCACTTTTAACCATTCCATAAATCTTGTGTTTTGGGCCCCTGGAAGCATGAAAATCACTTTAAACATGCTAATTTTAGCTCTAACACTGATGATCCACCTACAAATGTGAACTGACGTTCAAAAATAAAACATTTGAAAACGGACCATTTTCCACATTTCTGAAGCATGACGTAATGGGGGGGTGTTATCTCTTTTGTCGAAAATCAGCCGTTTTTGCTCGAACATTAAATGCCTCCAAATGGTATTTAATTAACTTCCCGAGCCCCTGGAAGCATGAAAATCACTTTAAACATGCTAATTTTAGCTCTAACACTGATGATCCACCTACAAATGTGAACTGACGTTCAAAAATAAAACATTTGAAAACGGACCATTTTCCACATTTCTGAAGCATGACGTAATGGGGGGGTGTTATCTCTTTTGTCGAAAATCAGCCGTTTTTGCTCTAACATTAAATGCCTCCAAATGGTATTTAATTAACTTCCCGGGGTGAAGAAACCCTTTTTGAGAACTCAGAGTGAGTAAATTGGCCATTTTCATGCACTTTTAACCATTCCATAAATCTTGTGTTTTGGGCCCCAAGAAGCATGAAAATCACTTTAAACATGCTAATTTTAGCTCTAACACTGATGATCCACCTACAAATGTGAACTGACGTTCAAAAATAAAACATTTGAAAACGGACCATTTTCCACATTTCTGAAGCATGACGTAATGGGGGGGTGTTATCTCTTTTGTCGAAAATCAGCCGTTTTTGCTCGAACATTAAATGCCTCCAAATGGTATTTAATTAACTTCCCGGGGTGAAGAAACCCTTTTTGAGAACTCAGAGTGAGTAAATTGGCCATTTTCATGCACTTTTAACCATTCCATAAATCTTGTGTTTTGGGCCCCTGGAAGCATGAAAATCACTTTAAACATGCTAATTTTAGCTCTAACACTGATGATCCACCTACAAATGTGAACTGACGTTCAAAAATAAAACATTTGAAAACGGACCATTTTCCACATTTCTGAAGCATGACGTAATGGGGGGGTGTTATCTCTTTTGTCGAAAATCAGCCGTTTTTGCTCGAACATTAAATGCCTCCAAATGGTATTTAATTAACTTCCCGAGCCCCTGGAAGCATGAAAATCACTTTAAACATGCTAATTTTAGCTCTAACACTGATGATCCACCTACAAATGTGAACTGACGTTCAAAAATAAAACATTTGAAAACGGACCATTTTCCACATTTCTGAAGCATGACGTAATGGGGGGGTGTTATCTCTTTTGTCGAAAATCAGCCGTTTTTGCTCGAACATTAAATGCCTCCAAATGGTATTTAATTAACTTCCCGGGGTGAAGAAACCCTTTTTGAGAACTCAGAGTGAGTAAATTGGCCATTTTCATGCACTTTTAACCATTCCATAAATCTTGTGTTTTGGGCCCCTGGAAGCATGAAAATCACTTTAAACATGCTAATTTTAGCTCTAACACTGATGATCCACCTACAAATGTGAACTGACGTTCAAAAATAAAACATTTGAAAACGGACCATTTTCCACATTTCTGAAGCATGACGTAATGGGGGGTGTTATCTCTTTTGTCGAAAATCAGCCGTTTTTGCTCTAACATTAAATGCCTCCAAATGGTATTTAATTAACTTCCCGGGGTGAAGAAACCCTTTTTGAGAACTCAGAGTGAGTAAATTGGCCATTTTCATGCACTTTTAACCATTCCATAAATCTTGTGTTTTGGGCCCCAAGAAGCATGAAAATCACTTTAAACATGCTAATTTTAGCTCTAACACTGATGATCCACCTACAAATGTGAACTGACGTTCAAAAATAAAACATTTGAAAACGGACCATTTTCCACATTTCTGAAGCATGACGTAATGGGGGGGTGTTATCTCTTTTGTCGAAAATCAGCCGTTTTTGCTCGAACATTAAATGCCTCCAAATGGTATTTAATTAACTTCCCGGGGTGAAGAAACCCTTTTTGAGAACTCAGAGTGAGTAAATTGGCCATTTTCATGCACTTTTAACCATTCCATAAATCTTGTGTTTTGGGCCCCTGGAAGCATGAAAATCACTTTAAACATGCTAATTTTAGCTCTAACACTGATGATCCACCTACAAATGTGAACTGACGTTCAAAAATAAAACATTTGAAAACGGACCATTTTCCACATTTCTGAAGCATGACGTAATGGGGGGGTGTTATCTCTTTTGTCGAAAATCAGCCGTTTTTGCTCGAACATTAAATGCCTCCAAATGGTATTTAATTAACTTCCCGAGCCCCTGGAAGCATGAAAATCACTTTAAACATGCTAATTTTAGCTCTAACACTGATGATCCACCTACAAATGTGAACTGACGTTCAAAAATAAAACATTTGAAAACGGACCATTTTCCACATTTCTGAAGCATGACGTAATGGGGGGGTGTTATCTCTTTTGTCGAAAATCAGCCGTTTTTGCTCGAACATTAAATGCCTCCAAATGGTATTTAATTAACTTCCCGGGGTGAAGAAACCCTTTTTGAGAACTCAGAGTGAGTAAATTGGCCATTTTCATGCACTTTTAACCATTCCATAAATCTTGTGTTTTGGGCCCCTGGAAGCATGAAAATCACTTTAAACATGCTAATTTTAGCTCTAACACTGATGATCCACCTACAAATGTGAACTGACGTTCAAAAATAAAACATTTGAAAACGGACCATTTTCCACATTTCTGAAGCATGACGTAATGGGGGGGTGTTATCTCTTTTGTCGAAAATCAGCCGTTTTTGCTCGAACATTAAATGCCTCCAAATGGTATTTAATTAACTTCCCGAGCCCCTGGAAGCATGAAAATCACTTTAAACATGCTAATTTTAGCTCTAACACTGATGATCCACCTACAAATGTGAACTGACGTTCAAAAATAAAACATTTGAAAACGGACCATTTTCCACATTTCTGAAGCATGACGTAATGGGGGGGTGTTATCTCTTTTGTCGAAAATCAGCCGTTTTTGCTCGAACATTAAATGCCTCCAAATGGTATTTAATTAACTTCCCGGGGTGAAGAAACCCTTTTTGAGAACTCAGAGTGAGTAAATTGGCCATTTTCATGCACTTTTAACCATTCCATAAATCTTGTGTTTTGGGCCCCTGGAAGCATGAAAATCACTTTAAACATGCTAATTTTAGCTCTAACACTGATGATCCACCTACAAATGTGAACTGACGTTCAAAAATAAAACATTTGAAAACGGACCATTTTCCACATTTCTGAAGCATGACGTAATGGGGGGGTGTTATCTCTTTTGTCGAAAATCAGCCGTTTTTGCTCGAACATTAAATGCCTCCAAATGGTATTTAATTAACTTCCCGGGGTGAAGAAACCCTTTTTGAGAACTCAGAGTGAGTAAATTGGCCATTTTCATGCACTTTTAACCATTCCATAAATCTTGTGTTTTGGGCCCCTGGAAGCATGAAAATCACTTTAAACATGCTAATTTTAGCTCTAACACTGATGATCCACCTACAAATGTGAACTGACGTTCAAAAATAAAACATTTGAAAACGGACCATTTTCCACATTTCTGAAGCATGACGTAATGGGGGGGTGTTATCTCTTTTGTCGAAAATCAGCCGTTTTTGCTCGAACATTAAATGCCTCCAAATGGTATTTAATTAACTTCCCGAGCCCCTGGAAGCATGAAAATCACTTTAAACATGCTAATTTTAGCTCTAACACTGATGATCCACCTACAAATGTGAACTGACGTTCAAAAATAAAACATTTGAAAACGGACCATTTTCCACATTTCTGAAGCATGACGTAATGGGGGGGTGTTATCTCTTTTGTCGAAAATCAGCCGTTTTTGCTCGAACATTAAATGCCTCCAAATGGTATTTAATTAACTTCCCGGGGTGAAGAAACCCTTTTTGAGAACTCAGAGTGAGTAAATTGGCCATTTTCATGCACTTTTAACCATTCCATAAATCTTGTGTTTTGGGCCCCTGGAAGCATGAAAATCACTTTAAACATGCTAATTTTAGCTCTAACACTGATGATCCACCTACAAATGTGAACTGACGTTCAAAAATAAAACATTTGAAAACGGACCATTTTCCACATTTCTGAAGCATGACGTAATGGGGGGGTGTTATCTCTTTTGTCGAAAATCAGCCGTTTTTGCTCGAACATTAAATGCCTCCAAATGGTATTTAATTAACTTCCCGAGCCCCTGGAAGCATGAAAATCACTTTAAACATGCTAATTTTAGCTCTAACACTGATGATCCACCTACAAATGTGAACTGACGTTCAAAAATAAAACATTTGAAAACGGACCATTTTCCACATTTCTGAAGCATGACGTAATGGGGGGGTGTTATCTCTTTTGTCGAAAATCAGCCGTTTTTGCTCGAACATTAAATGCCTCCAAATGGTATTTAATTAACTTCCCGGGGTGAAGAAACCCTTTTTGAGAACTCAGAGTGAGTAAATTGGCCATTTTCATGCACTTTTAACCATTCCATAAATCTTGTGTTTTGGGCCCCTGGAAGCATGAAAATCACTTTAAACATGCTAATTTTAGCTCTAACACTGATGATCCACCTACAAATGTGAACTGACGTTCAAAAATAAAACATTTGAAAACGGACCATTTTCCACATTTCTGAAGCATGACGTAATGGGGGGGTGTTATCTCTTTTGTCGAAAATCAGCCGTTTTTGCTCGAACATTAAATGCCTCCAAATGGTATTTAATTAACTTCCCGGGGTGAAGAAACCCTTTTTGAGAACTCAGAGTGAGTAAATTGGCCATTTTCATGCACTTTTAACCATTCCATAAATCTTGTGTTTTGGGCCCCTGGAAGCATGAAAATCACTTTAAACATGCTAATTTTAGCTCTAACACTGATGATTCACCTACAAATGTGAACTGACGTTCAAAAATAAAACATTTGAAAACGGACCATTTTCCACATTTCTGAAGCATGACGTAATGGGGGGGTGTTATCTCTTTTGTCGAAAATCAGCCGTTTTTGCTCGAACATTAAATGCCTCCAAATGGTATTTAATTAACTTCCCGAGCCCCTGGAAGCATGAAAATCACTTTAAACATGCTAATTTTAGCTCTAACACTGATGATCCACCTACAAATGTGAACTGACGTTCAAAAATAAAACATTTGAAAATGGACCATTTTCCACATTTCTGAAGCATGACGTAATGGGGGGTGTTATCTCTTTTGTCGAAAATCAGCCGTTTTTGCTCGAACATTAAATGCCTCCAAATGGTATTTAATTAACTTCCCGGGGTGAAGAAACCCTTTTTGAGAACTCAGAGTGAGTAAATTGGCCATTTTCATGCACTTTTAACCATTCCATAAATCTTGTGTTTTGGGCCCCTGGAAGCATGAAAATCACTTTAAACATGCTAATTTTAGCTCTAACACTGATGATCCACCTACAAATGTGAACTGACGTTCAAAAATAAAACATTTGAAAACGGACCATTTTCCACATTTCTGAAGCATGACGTAATGGGGGGGTGTTATCTCTTTTGTCGAAAATCAGCCGTTTTTGCTCGAACATTAAATGCCTCCAAATGGTATTTAATTAACTTCCCGGGGTGAAGAAACCCTTTTTGAGAACTCAGAGTGAGTAAATTGGCCATTTTCATGCACTTTTAACCATTCCATAAATCTTGTGTTTTGGGCCCCTGGAAGCATGAAAATCACTTTAAACATGCTAATTTTAGCTCTAACACTGATGATCCACCTACAAATGTGAACTGACGTTCAAAAATAAAACATTTGAAAACGGACCATTTTCCACATTTCTGAAGCATGACGTAATGGGGGGGTGTTATCTCTTTTGTCGAAAATCAGCCGTTTTTGCTCGAACATTAAATGCCTCCAAATGGTATTTAATTAACTTCCCGAGCCCCTGGAAGCATGAAAATCACTTTAAACATGCTAATTTTAGCTCTAACACTGATGATCCACCTACAAATGTGAACTGACGTTCAAAAATAAAACATTTGAAAACGGACCATTTTCCACATTTCTGAAGCATGACGTAATGGGGGGGGTGTTATCTCTTTTGTCGAAAATCAGCCGTTTTTGCTCGAACATTAAATGCCTCCAAATGGTATTTAATTAACTTCCCGGGGTGAAGAAACCCTTTTTGAGAACTCAGAGTGAGTAAATTGGCCATTTTCATGCACTTTTAACCATTCCATAAATCTTGTGTTTTGGGCCCCTGGAAGCATGAAAATCACTTTAAACATGCTAATTTTAGCTCTAACACTGATGATCCACCTACAAATGTGAACTGACGTTCAAAAATAAAACATTTGAAAACGGACCATTTTCCACATTTCTGAAGCATGACGTAATGGGGGGGTGTTATCTCTTTTGTCGAAAATCAGCCGTTTTTGCTCGAACATTAAATGCCTCCAAATGGTATTTAATTAACTTCCCGAGCCCCTGGAAGCATGAAAATCACTTTAAACATGCTAATTTTAGCTCTAACACTGATGATCCACCTACAAATGTGAACTGACGTTCAAAAATAAAACATTTGAAAACGGACCATTTTCCACATTTCTGAAGCATGACGTAATGGGGGGGTGTTATCTCTTTTGTCGAAAATCAGCCGTTTTTGCTCGAACATTAAATGCCTCCAAATGGTATTTAATTAACTTCCCGGGGTGAAGAAACCCTTTTTGAGAACTCAGAGTGAGTAAATTGGCCATTTTCATGCACTTTTAACCATTCCATAAATCTTGTGTTTTGGGCCCCTGGAAGCATGAAAATCACTTTAAACATGCTAATTTTAGCTCTAACACTGATGATCCACCTACAAATGTGAACTGACGTTCAAAAATAAAACATTTGAAAACGGACCATTTTCCACATTTCTGAAGCATGACGTAATGGGGGGGTGTTATCTCTTTTGTCGAAAATCAGCCGTTTTTGCTCGAACATTAAATGCCTCCAAATGGTATTTAATTAACTTCCCGGGGTGAAGAAACCCTTTTTGAGAACTCAGAGTGAGTAAATTGGCCATTTTCATGCACTTTTAACCATTCCATAAATCTTGTGTTTTGGGCCCCTGGAAGCATGAAAATCACTTTAAACATGCTAATTTTAGCTCTAACACTGATGATCCACCTACAAATGTGAACTGACGTTCAAAAATAAAACATTTGAAAACGGACCATTTTCCACATTTCTGAAGCATGACGTAATGGGGGGGGTGTTATCTCTTTTGTCGAAAATCAGCCGTTTTTGCTCGAACATTAAATGCCTCCAAATGGTATTTAATTAACTTCCCGAGCCCCTGGAAGCATGAAAATCACTTTAAACATGCTAATTTTAGCTCTAACACTGATGATCCACCTACAAATGTGAACTGACGTTCAAAAATAAAACATTTGAAAACGGACCATTTTCCACATTTCTGAAGCATGACGTAATGGGGGGGTGTTATCTCTTTTGTTGAAAATCAGCCGTTTTTGCTCGAACATTAAATGCCTCCAAATGGTATTTAATTAACTTCCTGGGGTGAAGAAACCCTTTTTGAGAACTCAGAGTGAGTAAATTGGCCATTTTCATGCACTTTTAACCATTCCATAAATCTTGTGTTTTGGGCCCCTGGAAGCATGAAAATCACTTTAAACATGCTAATTTTAGCTCTAACACTGATGATCCACCTACAAATGTGAACTGACGTTCAAAAATAAAACATTTGAAAACGGACCATTTTCCACATTTCTGAAGCATGACGTAATGGGGGGGTGTTATCTCTTTTGTCGAAAATCAGCCGTTTTTGCTCGAACATTAAATGCCTCCAAATGGTATTTAATTAACTTCCCGAGCCCCTGGAAGCATGAAAATCACTTTAAACATGCTAATTTTAGCTCTAACACTGATGATCCACCTACAAATGTGAACTGACGTTCAAAAATAAAACATTTGAAAACGGACCATTTTCCACATTTCTGAAGCATGACGTAATGGGGGGGTGTTATCTCTTTTGTCGAAAATCAGCCGTTTTTGCTCGAACATTAAATGCCTCCAAATGGTATTTAATTAACTTCCCGGGGTGAAGAAACCCTTTTTGAGAACTCAGAGTGAGTAAATTGGCCATTTTCATGCACTTTTAACCATTCCATAAATCTTGTGTTTTGGGCCCCTGGAAGCATGAAAATCACTTTAAACATGCTAATTTTAGCTCTAACACTGATGATCCACCTACAAATGTGAACTGACGTTCAAAAATAAAACATTTGAAAACGGACCATTTTCCACATTTCTGAAGCATGACGTAATGGGGGGGTGTTATCTCTTTTGTCGAAAATCAGCCGTTTTTGCTCGAACATTAAATGCCTCCAAATGGTATTTAATTAACTTCCCGAGCCCCTGGAAGCATGAAAATCACTTTAAACATGCTAATTTTAGCTCTAACACTGATGATCCACCTACAAATGTGAACTGACGTTCAAAAATAAAACATTTGAAAACGGACCATTTTCCACATTTCTGAAGCATGACGTAATGGGGGGGTGTTATCTCTTTTGTCGAAAATCAGCATTTTTTGCTCGAACATTAAATGCCTCCAAATGGTATTTAATTAACTTCCCGAGCCCCTGGAAGCATGAAAATCACTTTAAACATGCTAATTTTAGCTCTAACACTGATGATCCACCTACAAATGTGAACTGACGTTCAAAAATAAAACATTTGAAAACGGACCATTTTCCACATTTCTGAAGCATGACGTAATGGGGGGGTGTTATCTCTTTTGTCGAAAATCAGCCGTTTTTGCTCGAACATTAAATGCCTCCAAATGGTATTTAATTAACTTCCCGGGGTGAAGAAACCCTTTTTGAGAACTCAGAGTGAGTAAATTGGCCATTTTCATGCACTTTTAACCATTCCATAAATCTTGTGTTTTGGGCCCCTGGAAGCATGAAAATCACTTTAAACATGCTAATTTTAGCTCTAACACTGATGATCCACCTACAAATGTGAACTGACGTTCAAAAATAAAACATTTGAAAACGGACCATTTTCCACATTTCTGAAGCATGACGTAATGGGGGGGTGTTATCTCTTTTGTCGAAAATCAGCCGTTTTTGCTCGAACATTAAATGCCTCCAAATGGTATTTAATTAACTTCCCGGGGTGAAGAAACCCTTTTTGAGAACTCAGAGTGAGTAAATTGGCCATTTTCATGCACTTTTAACCATTCCATAAATCTTGTGTTTTGGGCCCCTGGAAGCATGAAAATCACTTTAAACATGCTAATTTTAGCTCTAACACTGATGATCCACCTACAAATGTGAACTGACGTTCAAAAATAAAACATTTGAAAACGGACCATTTTCCACATTTCTGAAGCATGACGTAATGGGGGGGTGTTATCTCTTTTGTCGAAAATCAGCCGTTTTTGCTCGAACATTAAATGCCTCCAAATGGTATTTAATTAACTTCCCGAGCCCCTGGAAGCATGAAAATCACTTTAAACATGCTAATTTTAGCTCTAACACTGATGATCCACCTACAAATGTGAACTGACGTTCAAAAATAAAACATTTGAAAACGGACCATTTTCCACATTTCTGAAGCATGACGTAATGGGGGGGTGTTATCTCTTTTGTCGAAAATCAGCCGTTTTTGCTCGAACATTAAATGCCTCCAAATGGTATTTAATTAACTTCCTGAGCCCCTGGAAGCATGAAAATCACTTTAAACATGCTAATTTTAGCTCTAACACTGATGATCCACCTACAAATGTGAACTGACGTTCAAAAATAAAACATTTGAAAATGGACCATTTTCCACATTTCTGAAGCATGACGTAATGGGGGGGTGTTATCTCTTTTGTCGAAAATCAGCCGTTTTTGCTCGAACATTAAATGCCTCCAAATGGTATTTAATTAACTTCCCGAGCCCCTGGAAGCATGAAAATCACTTTAAACATGCTAATTTTAGCTCTAACACTGATGATCCACCTACAAATGTGAACTGACGTTCAAAAATAAAACATTTGAAAACGGACCATTTTCCACATTTCTGAAGCATGACGTAATGGGGGGGTGTTATCTCTTTTGTCGAAAATCAGCCGTTTTTGCTCGAACATTAAATGCCTCCAAATGGTATTTAATTAACTTCCCGGGGTGAAGAAACCCTTTTTGAGAACTCAGAGTGAGTAAATTGGCCATTTTCATGCACTTTTAACCATTCCATAAATCTTGTGTTTTGGGCCCCTGGAAGCATGAAAATCACTTTAAACATGCTAATTTTAGCTCTAACACTGATGATCCACCTACAAATGTGAACTGACGTTCAAAAATAAAACATTTGAAAACGGACCATTTTCCACATTTCTGAAGCATGACGTAATGGGGGGGTGTTATCTCTTTTGTCGAAAATCAGCCGTTTTTGCTCGAACATTAAATGCCTCCAAATGGTATTTAATTAACTTCCCGGGGTGAAGAAACCCTTTTTGAGAACTCAGAGTGAGTAAATTGGCCATTTTCATGCAATTTTAACCATTCCATAAATCTTGTGTTTTGGGCCCCTGGAAGCATGAAAATCACTTTAAACATGCTAATTTTAGCTCTAACACTGATGATCCACCTACAAATGTGAACTGACGTTCAAAAATAAAACGTTTGAAAACGGACCATTTTCCACATTTCTGAAGCATGACGTAATGGGGGGGTGTTATCTCTTTTGTCGAAAATCAGCCGTTTTTGCTCGAACATTAAATGCCTCCAAATGGTATTTAATTAACTTCCCGAGCCCCTGGAAGCATGAAAATCACTTTAAACATGCTAATTTTAGCTCTAACACTGATGATCCACCTACAAATGTAAACTGACGTTCAAAAATAAAACATTTGAAAACGGACCATTTTCCACATTTCTGAAGCATGACGTAATGGGGGGGTGTTATCTCTTTTGTCGAAAATCAGCCGTTTTTGCTCGAACATTAAATGCCTCCAAATGGTATTTAATTAACTTCCCGAGCCCCTGGAAGCATGAAAATCACTTTAAACATGCTAATTTTAGCTCTAACACTGATGATCCACCTACAAATGTGAACTGACGTTCAAAAATAAAACATTTGAAAACGGACCATTTTCCACATTTCTGAAGCATGACGTAATGGGGGGGTGTTATCTCTTTTGTCGAAAATCAGCCGTTTTTGCTCGAACATTAAATGCCTCCAAATGGTATTTAATTAACTTCCCGGGGTGAAGAAACCCTTTTTGAGAACTCAGAGTGAGTAAATTGGCCATTTTCATGCACTTTTAACCATTCCATAAATCTTGTGTTTTGGGCCCCTGGAAGCATGAAAATCACTTTAAACATGCTAATTTTAGCTCTAACACTGATGATCCACCTACAAATGTGAACTGACGTTCAAAAATAAAACATTTGAAAACGGACCATTTTCCACATTTCTGAAGCATGACGTAATGGGGGGGTGTTATCTCTTTTGTCGAAAATCAGCCGTTTTTGCTCGAACATTAAATGCCTCCAAATGGTATTTAATTAACTTCCCGGGGTGAAGAAACCCTTTTTGAGAACTCAGAGTGAGTAAATTGGCCATTTTCATGCAATTTTAACCATTCCATAAATCTTGTGTTTTGGGCCCCTGGAAGCATGAAAATCACTTTAAACATGCTAATTTTAGCTCTAACACTGATGATCCACCTACAAATGTGAACTGACGTTCAAAAATAAAACATTTGAAAACGGACCATTTTCCACATTTCTGAAGCATGACGTAATGGGGGGGTGTTATCTCTTTTGTCGAAAATCAGCCGTTTTTGCTCGAACATTAAATGCCTCCAAATGGTATTTAATTAACTTCCCGGGGTGAAGAAACCCTTTTTGAGAACTCAGAGTGAGTAAATTGGCCATTTTCATGCACTTTTACCCATTCCATAAATCTTGTGTTTTGGGCCCCTGGAAGCATGAAAATCACTTTAAACATGCTAATTTTAGCTCTAACACTGATGATCCACCTACAAATGTGAACTGACGTTCAAAAATAAAACATTTGAAAACGGACCATTTTCCACATTTCTGAAGCATGACGTAATGGGGGGGTGTTATCTCTTTTGTCGAAAATCAGCCGTTTTGCTCGAACATTAAATGCCTCCAAATGGTATTTAATTAACTTCCCGAGCCCCTGGAAGCATGAAAATCACTTTAAACATGCTAATTTTAGCTCTAACACTGATGATCCACCTACAAATGTGAACTGACGTTCAAAAATAAAACATTTGAAAACGGACCATTTTCCACATTTCTGAAGCATGACGTAATGGGGGGGTGTTATCTCTTTTGTCGAAAATCAGCCGTTTTTGCTCGAACATTAAATGCCTCCAAATGGTATTTAATTAACTTCCCGAGCCCCTGGAAGCATGAAAATCACTTTAAACATGCTAATTTTAGCTCTAACACTGATGATCCACCTACAAATGTGAACTGACGTTCAAAAATAAAACATTTGAAAACGGACCATTTTCCACATTTCTGAAGCATGACGTAATGGGGGGGTGTTATCTCTTTTGTCGAAAATCAGCCGTTTTTGCTCGAACATTAAATGCCTCCAAATGGTATTTAATTAACTTCCCGGGGTGAAGAAACCCTTTTTGAGAACTCAGAGTGAGTAAATTGGCCATTTTCATGCACTTTTAACCATTCCATAAATCTTGTGTTTTGGGCCCCTGGAAGCATGAAAATCACTTTAAACATGCTAATTTTAGCTCTAACACTGATGATCCACCTACAAATGTGAACTGACGTTCAAAAATAAAACATTTGAAAACGGACCATTTTCCACATTTCTGAAGCATGACGTAATGGGGGGGTGTTATCTCTTTTGTCGAAAATCAGCCGTTTTTGCTCGAACATTAAATGCCTCCAAATGGTATTTAATTAACTTCCCGGGGTGAAGAAACCCTTTTTGAGAACTCAGAGTGAGTAAATTGGCCATTTTCATGCACTTTTAACCATTCCATAAATCTTGTGTTTTGGGCCCCTGGAAGCATGAAAATCACTTTAAACATGCTAATTTTAGCTCTAACACTGATGATCCACCTACAAATGTGAACTGACGTTCAAAAATAAAACATTTGAAAACGGACCATTTTCCACATTTCTGAAGCATGACGTAATGGGGGGGTGTTATCTCTTTTGTCGAAAATCAGCCGTTTTTGCTCGAACATTAAATGCCTCCAAATGGTATTTAATTAACTTCCCGAGCCCCTGGAAGCATGAAAATCACTTTAAACATGCTAATTTAGCTCTAACACTGATGATCCACCTACAAATGTGAACTGACGTTCAAAAATAAAACATTTGAAAACGGACCATTTTCCACATTTCTGAAGCATGACGTAATGGGGGGGTGTTATCTCTTTTGTCGAAAATCAGCCGTTTTTGCTCGAACATTAAATGCCTCCAAATGGTATTTAATTAACTTCCTGAGCCCCTGGAAGCATGAAAATCACTTTAAACATGCTAATTTTAGCTCTAACACTGATGATCCACCTACAAATGTGAACTGACGTTCAAAAATAAAACATTTGAAAACGGACCATTTTCCACATTTCTGAAGCATGACGTAATGGGGGGGTGTTATCTCTTTTGTCGAAAATCAGCCGTTTTTGCTCGAACATTAAATGCCTCCAAATGGTATTTAATTAACTTCCCGAGCCCCTGGAAGCATGAAAATCACTTTAAACATGCTAATTTTAGCTCTAACACTGATGATCCACCTACAAATGTGAACTGACGTTCAAAAATAAAACATTTGAAAACGGACCATTTTCCACATTTCTGAAGCATGACGTAATGGGGGGGTGTTATCTCTTTTGTCGAAAATCAGCCGTTTTTGCTCGAACATTAAAATGCCTCCAAATGGTATTTAATTAACTTCCCGGGGTGAAGAAACCCTTTTTGAGAACTCAGAGTGAGTAAATTGGCCATTTTCATGCACTTTTAACCATTCCATAAATCTTGGTGTTTTGGGCCCCTGGAAGCATGAAAATCACTTTAAACATGCTAATTTTAGCTCTAACACTGATGATCCACCTACAAATGTGAACTGACGTTCAAAAATAAAACATTTGAAAACGGACCATTTTCCACATTTCTGAAGCATGACGTAATGGGGGGGTGTTATCTCTTTTGTCGAAAATCAGCCGTTTTTGCTCGAACATTAAATGCCTCCAAATGGTATTTAATTAACTTCCCGGGGTGAAGAAACCCTTTTTGAGAACTCAGAGTGAGTAAATTGGCCATTTTCATGCAATTTTAACCATTCCATAAATCTTGTGTTTTGGGCCCCTGGAAGCATGAAAATCACTTTAAACATGCTAATTTTAGCTCTAACACTGATGATCCACCTACAAATGTGAACTGACGTTCAAAAATAAAACGTTTGAAAACGGACCATTTTCCACATTTCTGAAGCATGACGTAATGGGGGGGGTGTTATCTCTTTTGTCGAAAATCAGCCGTTTTTGCTCGAACATTAAATGCCTCCAAATGGTATTTAATTAACTTCCCGAGCCCCTGGAAGCATGAAAATCACTTTAAACATGCTAATTTTAGCTCTAACACTGATGATCCACCTACAAATGTAAACTGACGTTCAAAAATAAAACATTTGAAAACGGACCATTTTCCACATTTCTGAAGCATGACGTAATGGGGGGGTGTTATCTCTTTTGTCGAAAATCAGCCGTTTTTGCTCGAACATTAAATGCCTCCAAATGGTATTTAATTAACTTCCCGAGCCCCTGGAAGCATGAAAATCACTTTAAACATGCTAATTTTAGCTCTAACACTGATGATCCACCTACAAATGTGAACTGACGTTCAAAAATAAAACATTTGAAAACGGACCATTTTCCACATTTCTGAAGCATGACGTAATGGGGGGGTGTTATCTCTTTTGTCGAAAATCAGCCGTTTTTGCTCGAACATTAAATGCCTCCAAATGGTATTTAATTAACTTCCCGGGGTGAAGAAACCCTTTTTGAGAACTCAGAGTGAGTAAATTGGCCATTTTCATGCACTTTTAACCATTCCATAAATCTTGTGTTTTGGGCCCCTGGAAGCATGAAAATCACTTTAAACATGCTAATTTTAGCTCTAACACTGATGATCCACCTACAAATGTGAACTGACGTTCAAAAATAAAACATTTGAAAACGGACCATTTTCCACATTTCTGAAGCATGACGTAATGGGGGGGTGTTATCTCTTTTGTCGAAAATCAGCCGTTTTTGCTCGAACATTAAATGCCTCCAAATGGTATTAATTAACTTCCCGGGGTGAAGAAACCCTTTTTGAGAACTCAGAGTGAGTAAATTGGCCATTTTCATGCAATTTTAACCATTCCATAAATCTTGTGTTTTGGGCCCCTGGAAGCATGAAAATCACTTTAAACATGCTAATTTTAGCTCTAACACTGATGATCCACCTACAAATGTGAACTGACGTTCAAAAATAAAACATTTGAAAACGGACCATTTTCCACATTTCTGAAGCATGACGTAATGGGGGGGTGTTATCTCTTTTGTCGAAAATCAGCCGTTTTTGCTCGAACATTAAATGCCTCCAAATGGTATTTAATTAACTTCCCGGGGTGAAGAAACCCTTTTTGAGAACTCAGAGTGAGTAAATTGGCCATTTTCATGCACTTTTACCCATTCCATAAATCTTGTGTTTTGGGCCCCTGGAAGCATGAAAATCACTTTAAACATGCTAATTTTAGCTCTAACACTGATGATCCACCTACAAATGTGAACTGACGTTCAAAAATAAAACATTTGAAAACGGACCATTTTCCACATTTCTGAAGCATGACGTAATGGGGGGGTGTTATCTCTTTTGTCGAAAATCAGCCGTTTTTGCTCGAACATTAAATGCCTCCAAATGGTATTTAATTAACTTCCCGAGCCCCTGGAAGCATGAAAATCACTTTAAACATGCTAATTTTAGCTCTAACACTGATGATCCACCTACAAATGTGAACTGACGTTCAAAAATAAAACATTTGAAAACGGACCATTTTCCACATTTCTGAAGCATGACGTAATGGGGGGGTGTTATCTCTTTTGTCGAAAATCAGCCGTTTTTGCTCGAACATTAAATGCCTCCAAATGGTATTTAATTAACTTCCCGAGCCCCTGGAAGCATGAAAATCACTTTAAACATGCTAATTTTAGCTCTAACACTGATGATCCACCTACAAATGTGAACTGACGTTCAAAAATAAAACATTTGAAAACGGACCATTTTCCACATTTCTGAAGCATGACGTAATGGGGGGGTGTTATCTCTTTTGTCGAAAATCAGCCGTTTTTGCTCGAACATTAAATGCCTCCAAATGGTATTTAATTAACTTCCCGGGGTGAAGAAACCCTTTTTGAGAACTCAGAGTGAGTAAATTGGCCATTTTCATGCACTTTTAACCATTCCATAAATCTTGTGTTTTGGGCCCCTGGAAGCATGAAAATCACTTTAAACATGCTAATTTTAGCTCTAACACTGATGATCCACCTACAAATGTGAACTGACGTTCAAAAATAAAACATTTGAAAACGGACCATTTTCCACATTTCTGAAGCATGACGTAATGGGGGGGTGTTATCTCTTTTGTCGAAAATCAGCCGTTTTTGCTCGAACATTAAATGCCTCCAAATGGTATTTAATTAACTTCCCGGGGTGAAGAAACCCTTTTTGAGAACTCAGAGTGAGTAAATTGGCCATTTTCATGCACTTTTAACCATTCCATAAATCTTGTGTTTTGGGCCCCTGGAAGCATGAAAATCACTTTAAACATGCTAATTTTAGCTCTAACACTGATGATCCACCTACAAATGTGAACTGACGTTCAAAAATAAAACATTTGAAAACGGACCATTTTCCACATTTCTGAAGCATGACGTAATGGGGGGGTGTTATCTCTTTTGTCGAAAATCAGCCGTTTTTGCTCGAACATTAAATGCCTCCAAATGGTATTTAATTAACTTCCCGAGCCCCTGGAAGCATGAAAATCACTTTAAACATGCTAATTTTAGCTCTAACACTGATGATCCACCTACAAATGTGAACTGACGTTCAAAAATAAAACATTTGAAAACGGACCATTTTCCACATTTCTGAAGCATGACGTAATGGGGGGGTGTTATCTCTTTTGTCGAAAATCAGCCGTTTTTGCTCGAACATTAAATGCCTCCAAATGGTATTTAATTAACTTCCCGAGCCCCTGGAAGCATGAAAATCACTTTAAACATGCTAATTTTAGCTCTAACACTGATGATCCACCTACAAATGTGAACTGACGTTCAAAAATAAAACATTTGAAAACGGACCATTTTCCACATTTCTGAAGCATGACGTAATGGGGGGGTGTTATCTCTTTTGTCGAAAATCAGCCGTTTTTGCTCGAACATTAAATGCCTCCAAATGGTATTTAATTAACTTCCCGGGGGGAAGAAACCCTTTTTGAGAACTCAGAGTGAGTAAATTGGCCATTTTCATGCACTTTTAACCATTCCATAAATCTTGTGTTTTGGGCCCCTGGAAGCATGAAAATCACTTTAAACATGCTAATTTTAGCTCTAACACTGATGATCCACCTACAAATGTGAACTGACGTTCAAAAATAAAACATTTGAAAACGGACCATTTTCCACATTTCTGAAGCATGACGTAATGGGGGGTGTTATCTCTTTTATCGAAAATCAGCCGTTTTTGCTCGAACATTAAATGCCTCCAAATGGTATTTAATTAACTTCCCGGGGTGAAGAAACCCTTTTTGAGAACTCAGAGTGAGTAAATTGGCCATTTTCATGCACTTTTAACCATTCCATAA
>NW_028255788.1:0-23922 GCF_964263255.1 Lissotriton vulgaris | reverse complement strand
AAAAGAGATAACACCCCCCCATTACGTCATGCTTCAGAAATGTGGAAAATGGTCCGTTTTCAAATGTTTTATTTTTGAACGTCAGTTCACATTTGTAGGTGGATCATCAGTGTTAGAGCTAAAATTAGCATGTTTAAAGTGATTTTCATGCTTCCAGGGGCCCAAAACACAAGATTTATGGAATGGTTAAAAGTGCATGAAAATGGCCAATTTACTCACTCTGAGTTCTCAAAAAGGGTTTCTTCACCCCGGGAAGTTAATTAAATACCATTTGGAGGCATTTAATGTTCGAGCAAAAACGGCTGATTTTCGACAAAAGAGATAACACCCCCCCATTACGTCATGCTTCAGAAATGTGGAAAATGGTCCGTTTTCAAATGTTTTATTTTTGAACGTCAGTTCACATTTGTAGGTGGATCATCAGTGTTAGAGCTAAAATTAGCATGTTTAAAGTGATTTTCATGCTTCCAGGGGCCCAAAACACAAGATTTATGGAATGGTTAAAAGTGCATGAAAATGGCCAATTTACTCACTCTGAGTTCTCAAAAAGGGTTTCTTCACCCCGGGAAGTTAATTAAATACCATTTGGAGGCATTTAATGTTCGAGCAAAAACGGCTGATTTTCGACAAAAGAGATAACACCCCCCCATTACGTCATGCTTCAGAAATGTGGAAAATGGTCCGTTTTCAAATGTTTTATTTTTGAACGTCAGTTCACATTTGTAGGTGGATCATCAGTGTTAGAGCTAAAATTAGCATGTTTAAAGTGATTTTCATGCTTCCAGGGGCCCAAAACACAAGATTTATGGAATGGTTAAAAGTGCATGAAAATGGCCAATTTACTCACTCTGAGTTCTCAAAAAGGGTTTCTTCACCCCGGGAAGTTAATTAAATACCATTTGGAGGCATTTAATGTTCGAGCAAAAACGGCTGATTTTCGACAAAAGAGATAACACCCCCCCATTACGTCATGCTTCAGAAATGTGGAAAATGGTCCGTTTTCAAATGTTTTATTTTTGAACGTCAGTTCACATTTGTAGGTGGATCATCAGTGTTAGAGCTAAAATTAGCATGTTTAAAGTGATTTTCATGCTTCCAGGGGCCCAAAACACAAGATTTATGGAATGGTTAAAAGTGCATGAAAATGGCCAATTTACTCACTCTGAGTTCTCAAAAAGGGTTTCTTCACCCCAAGAAGTTAATTAAATACCATTTGGAGGCATTTAATGTTCGAGCAAAAACGGCTGATTTTCGACAAAAGAGATAACACCCCCCCATTACGTCATGCTTCAGAAATGTGGAAAATGGTCCGTTTTCAAATGTTTTATTTTTGAACGTCAGTTCACATTTGTAGGTGGATCATCAGTGTTAGAGCTAAAATTAGCATGTTTAAAGTGATTTTCATGCTTCCAGGGGCCCAAAACACAAGATTTAGGGAATGGTTAAAAGTGCATGAAAATGGCCAATTTACTCACTCTGAGTTCTCAAAAAGGGTTTCTTCACCCCGGGAAGTTAATTAAATACCATTTGGAGGCATTTAATGTTCGAGCAAAAACGGCTGATTTTCGACAAAAGAGATAACACCCCCCCATTACGTCATGCTTCAGAAATGTGGAAAATGGTCCGTTTTCAAATGTTTTATTTTTGAACGTCAGTTCACATTTGTAGGTGGATCATCAGTGTTAGAGCTAAAATTAGCATGTTTAAAGTGATTTTCATGCTTCCAGGGGCTCGGGAAGTTAATTAAATACCATTTGGAGGCATTTAATGTTCGAGCAAAAACGGCTGATTTTCGACAAAAGAGATAACACCCCCCCATTACGTCATGCTTCAGAAATGTGGAAAATGGTCCGTTTTCAAATGTTTTATTTTTGAACGTCAGTTCACATTTGTAGGTGAATCATCAGTGTTAGAGCTAAAATTAGCATGTTTAAAGTGATTTTCATGCTTCCAGGGGCTCGGGAAGTTAATTAAATACCATTTGGAGGCATTTAATGTTCGAGCAAAAACGGCTGATTTTCGACAAAAGAGATAACACCCCCCCATTACGTCATGCTTCAGAAATGTGGAAAATGGTCCGTTTTCAAATGTTTTATTTTTGAACGTCAGTTCACATTTGTAGGTGGATCATCAGTGTTAGAGCTAAAATTAGCATGTTTAAAGTGATTTTCATGCTTCCAGGGGCCCAAAACACAAGATTTATGGAATGGTTAAAAGTGCATGAAAATGGCCAATTTACTCACTCTGAGTTCTCAAAAAGGGTTTCTTCACCCCGGGAAGTTAATTAAATACCATTTGGAGGCATTTAATGTTCGAGCAAAAACGGCTGATTTTCGACAAAAGAGATAACACCCCCCCATTACGTCATGCTTCAGAAATGTGGAAAATGGTCCGTTTTCAAATGTTTTATTTTTGAACGTCAGTTCACATTTGTAGGTGGATCATCAGTGTTAGAGCTAAAATTAGCATGTTTAAAGTGATTTTCATGCTTCCAGGGGCTCGGGAAGTTAATTAAATACCATTTGGAGGCATTTAATGTTCGAGCAAAAACGGCTGATTTTCAACAAAAGAGATAACACCCCCCCATTACGTCATGCTTCAGAAATGTGGAAAATGGTCCGTTTTCAAATGTTTTATTTTTGAACGTCAGTTCACATTTGTAGGTGGATCATCAGTGTTAGAGCTAAAATTAGCATGTTTAAAGTGATTTTCATGCTTCCAGGGGCTCGGGAAGTTAATTAAATACCATTTGGAGGCATTTAATGTTCGAGCAAAAACGGCTGATTTTCGACAAAAGAGATAACACCCCCCCATTACGTCATGCTTCAGAAATGTGGAAAATGGTCCGTTTTCAAATGTTTTATTTTTGAACGTCAGTTCACATTTGTAGGTGGATCATCAGTGTTAGAGCTAAAATTAGCATGTTTAAAGTGATTTTCATGCTTCCAGGGGCTCGGGAAGTTAATTAAATACCATTTGGAGGCATTTAATGTTCGAGCAAAAACGGCTGATTTTCGACAAAAGAGATAACACCCCCCCATTACGTCATGCTTCAGAAATGTGGAAAATGGTCCGTTTTCAAATGTTTTATTTTTGAACGTCAGTTCACATTTGCAGGTGGATCATCAGTGTTAGAGCTAAAATTAGCATGTTTAAAGTGATTTTCATGCTTCCAGGGGCCCAAAACACAAGATTTATGGAATGGTTAAAAGTGCATGAAAATGGCCAATTTACTCACTCTGAGTTCTCAAAAAGGGTTTCTTCACCCCGGGAAGTTAATTAAATACCATTTGGAGGCATTTAATGTTCGAGCAAAAACGGCTGATTTTCGACAAAAGAGATAACACCCCCCCATTACGTCATGCTTCAGAAATGTGGAAAATGGTCCGTTTTCAAATGTTTTATTTTTGAACGTCAGTTCACATTTGTAGGTGGATCATCAGTGTTAGAGCTAAAATTAGCATGTTTAAAGTGATTTTCATGCTTCCAGGGGCTCGGGAAGTTAATTAAATACCATTTGGAGGCATTTAATGTTCGAGCAAAAACGGCTGATTTTCGACAAAAGAGATAACACCCCCCCATTACGTCATGCTTCAGAAATGTGGAAAATGGTCCGTTTTCAAATGTTTTATTTTTGAACGTCAGTTCACATTTGTAGGTGGATCATCAGTGTTAGACCTAAAATTAGCATGTTTAAAGTGATTTTCATGCTTCCAGGGGCCCAAAACACAAGATTTATGGAATGGTTAAAAGTGCTTGAAAATGGCCAATTTACTCACTCTGAGTTCTCAAAAAGGGTTTCTTCACCCCGGGAAGTTAATTAAATACCATTTGGAGGCATTTAATGTTCGAGCAAAAACGGCTGATTTTCGACAAAAGAGATAACACCCCCCCATTACGTCATGCTTCAGAAATGTGGAAAATGGTCCGTTTTCAAATGTTTTATTTTTGAACGTCAGTTCACATTTGTAGGTGGATCATCAGTGTTAGAGCTAAAATTAGCATGTTTAAAGTGATTTTCATGCTTCCAGGGGCTCGGGAAGTTAATTAAATACCATTTGGAGGCATTTAATGTTCGAGCAAAAACGGCTGATTTTCGACAAAAGAGATAACACCCCCCCATTACGTCATGCTTCAGAAATGTGGAAAATGGTCCGTTTTCAAATGTTTTATTTTTGAACGTCAGTTCACATTTGTAGGTGGATCATCAGTGTTAGAGCTAAAATTAGCATGTTTAAAGTGATTTTCATGCTTCCAGGGGCTCGGGAAGTTAATTAAATACCATTTGGAGGCATTTAATGTTCGAGCAAAAACGGCTGATTTTCGACAAAAGAGATAAAACCCCCCCATTACGTCATGCTTCAGAAATGTGGAAAATGGTCCGTTTTCAAATGTTTTATTTTTGAACGTCAGTTCACATTTGTAGGTGGATCATCAGTGTTAGAGCTAAAATTAGCATGTTTAAAGTGATTTTCATGCTTCCAGGGGCCCAAAACACAAGATTTATGGAATGGTTAAAAGTGCATGAAAATGGCCAATTTACTCATTCTGAGTTCTCAAAAAGGGTTTCTTCACCCCGGGAAGTTAATTAAATACCATTTGGAGGCATTTAATGTTCGAGCAAAAACGGCTGATTTTCGACAAAAGAGATAACACCCCCCCATTACGTCATGCTTCAGAAATGTGGAAAATGGTCCGTTTTCAAATGTTTTATTTTTGAACGTCAGTTCACATTTGTAGGTGGATCATCAGTGTTAGAGCTAAAATTAGCATGTTTAAAGTGATTTTCATGCTTCCAGGGGCCCAAAACACAAGATTTATGGAATGGTTAAAAGTGCATGAAAATGGCCAATTTACTCACTCTGAGTTCTCAAAAAGGGTTTCTTCACCCCGGGAAGTTAATTAAATACCATTTGGAGGCATTTAATGTTCGAGCAAAAACGGCTGATTTTCGACAAAAGAGATAACACCCCCCCATTACGTCATGCTTCAGAAATGTGGAAAATGGTCCGTTTTCAAATGTTTTATTTTTGAACGTCAGTTCACATTTGTAGGTGGATCATCAGTGTTAGAGCTAAAATTAGCATGTTTAAAGTGATTTTCATGCTTCCAGGGGCTCGGGAAGTTAATTAAATACCATTTGGAGGCATTTAATGTTCGAGCAAAAACGGCTGATTTTCGACAAAAGAGATAACACCCCCCCATTACGTCATGCTTCAGAAATGTGGAAAATGGTCCGTTTTCAAATGTTTTATTTTTGAACGTCAGTTCACATTTGCAGGTGGATCATCAGTGTTAGAGCTAAAATTAGCATGTTTAAAGTGATTTTCATGCTTCCAGGGGCTCGGGAAGTTAATTAAATACCATTTGGAGGCATTTAATGTTCGAGCAAAAACGGCTGATTTTCGACAAAAGAGATAACACCCCCCCATTACGTCATGCTTCAGAAATGTGGAAAATGGTCCGTTTTCAAATGTTTTATTTTTGAACGTCAGTTCACATTTGTAGGTGGATCATCAGTGTTAGAGCTAAAATTAGCATGTTTAAAGTGATTTTCATGCTTCCAGGGGCTCGGGAAGTTAATTAAATACCATTTGGAGGCATTTAATGTTCGAGCAAAAACGGCTGATTTTCGACAAAAGAGATAACACCCCCCCATTACGTCATGCTTCAGAAATGTGGAAAATGGTCCGTTTTCAAATGTTTTATTTTTGAACGTCAGTTCACATTTGTAGGTGGATCATCAGTGTTAGAGCTAAAATTAGCATGTTTAAAGTGATTTTCATGCTTCCAGGGGCCCAAAACACAAGATTTATGGAATGGTTAAAAGTGCATGAAAATGGCCAATTTACTCACTCTGAGTTCTCAAAAAGGGTTTCTTCACCCCGGGAAGTTAATTAAATACCATTTGGAGGCATTTAATGTTCGAGCAAAAACAGCTGATTTTCGACAAAAGAGATAACACCCCCCCCATTACGTCATGCTTCAGAAATGTGGAAAATGGTCCGTTTTCAAATGTTTTATTTTTGAACGTCAGTTCACATTTGTAGGTGGATCATCAGTGTTAGAGCTAAAATTAGCATGTTTAAAGTGATTTTCATGCTTCCAGGGGCTCGGGAAGTTAATTAAATACCATTTGGAGGCATTTAATGTTCGAGCAAAAACGGCTGATTTTCGACAAAAGAGATAACACCCCCCCATTATGTCATGCTTCAGAAATGTGGAAAATGGTCCGTTTTCAAATGTTTTATTTTTGAACGTCAGTTCACATTTGTAGGTGGATCATCAGTGTTAGAGCTAAAATTAGCATGTATAAAGTGATTTTCATGCTTCCAGGGGCTCGGGAAGTTAATTAAATACCATTTGGAGGCATTTAATGTTCGAGCAAAAACGGCTGATTTTCGACAAAAGAGATAACACCCCCCCATTACGTCATGCTTCAGAAATGTGGAAAATGGTCCGTTTTCAAATGTTTTATTTTTGAACGTCAGTTCACATTTGTAGGTGGATCATCAGTGTTAGAGCTAAAATTAGCATGTTTAAAGTGATTTTCATGCTTCCAGGGGCTCGGGAAGTTAATTAAATACCATTTGGAGGCATTTAATGTTCGAGCAAAAACGGCTGATTTTCGACAAAAGAGATAACACCCCCCCATTACGTCATACTTCAGAAATGTGGAAAATGGTCCGTTTTCAAATGTTTTATTTTTGAACGTCAGTTCACATTTGTAGGTGGATCATCAGTGTTAGAGCTAAAATTAGCATGTTTAAAGTGATTTTCATGCTTCCAGGGGCTCGGGAAGTTAATTAAATACCATTTGGAGGCATTTAATGTTCGAGCAAAAACGGCTGATTTTCGACAAAAGAGATAAAACCCCCCCATTACGTCATGCTTCAGAAATGTGGAAAATGGTCCGTTTTCAAATGTTTTATTTTTGAACGTCAGTTCACATTTGTAGGTGGATCATCAGTGTTAGAGCTAAAATTAGCATGTTTAAAGTGATTTTCATGCTTCCAGGGGCCCAAAACACAAGATTTATGGAATGGTTAAAAGTGCATGAAAATGGCCAATTTACTCATTCTGAGTTCTCAAAAAGGGTTTCTTCACCCCGGGAAGTTAATTAAATACCATTTGGAGGCATTTAATGTTCGAGCAAAAACGGCTGATTTTCGACAAAAGAGATAACACCCCCCCATTACGTCATGCTTCAGAAATGTGGAAAATGGTCCGTTTTCAAATGTTTTATTTTTGAACGTCAGTTCACATTTGTAGGTGGATCATCAGTGTTAGAGCTAAAATTAGCATGTTTAAAGTGATTTTCATGCTTCCAGGGGCCCAAAACACAAGATTTATGGAATGGTTAAAAGTGCATGAAAATGGCCAATTTACTCACTCTGAGTTCTCAAAAAGGGTTTCTTCACCCCTGGAAGTTAATTAAATACCATTTGGAGGCATTTAATGTTCGAGCAAAAACGGCTGATTTTCGACAAAAGAGATAACACCCCCCCATTACGTCATGCTTCAGAAATGTGGAAAATGGTCCGTTTTCAAATGTTTTATTTTTGAACGTCAGTTCACATTTGTAGGTGGATCATCAGTGTTAGAGCTAAAATTAGCATGTTTAAAGTGATTTTCATGCTTCCAGGGGCTCGGGAAGTTAATTAAATACCATTTGGAGGCATTTAATGTTCGAGCAAAAACGGCTGATTTTCGACAAAAGAGATAACACCCCCCCATTACGTCATGCTTCAGAAATGTGGAAAATGGCCCGTTTTCAAATGTTTTATTTTTGAACGTCAGTTCACATTTGTAGGTGGATCATCAGTGTTAGAGCTAAAATTAGCATGTTTAAAGTGATTTTCATGCTTCCAGGGGCTCGGGAAGTTAATTAAATACCATTTGGAGGCATTTAATGTTCGAGCAAAAACGGCTGATGTTCGACAAAAGAGATAACACCCCCCCATTACGTCATGCTTCAGAAATGTGGAAAATGGTCCGTTTTCAAATGTTTTATTTTTGAACGTCAGTTCACATTTGTAGGTGGATCATCAGTGTTAGAGCTAAAATTAGCATGTTTAAAGTGATTTTCATACTTCCAGGGGCTCGGGAAGTTAATTAAATACCATTTGGAGGCATTTAATGTTCGAGCAAAAACGGCTGATTTTCGACAAAAGAGATAACACCCCCCCATTACGTCATGCTTCAGAAATGTGGAAAATGGTCCGTTTTCAATTGTTTTATTTTTGAACGTCAGTTCACATTTGTAGGTGGATCATCAGTGTTAGAGCTAAAATTAGCATGTTTAAAGTGATTTTCATGCTTCCAGGGGCTCGGGAAGTTAATTAAATACCATTTGGAGGCATTTAATGTTCGAGCAAAAACGGCTGATTTTCGACAAAAGAGATAACACCCCCCCATTACGTCATGCTTCAGAAATGTGGAAAATGGTCCGTTTTCAAATGTTTTATTTTTGAACGTCAGTTCACATTTGTAGGTGGATCATCAGTGTTAGAGCTAAAATTAGCATGTTTAAAGTGATTTTCATGCTTCCAGGGGCTCGGGAAGTTAATTAAATACCATTTGGAGGCATTTAATGTTCGAGCAAAAACGGCTGATTTTCGACAAAAGAGATAACACCCCCCCATTACGTCATGCTTCAGAAATGTGGAAAATGGTCCGTTTTCAAATGTTTTATTTTTGAACGTCAGTTCACATTTGTAGGTGGATCATCAGTGTTAGAGCTAAAATTAGCATGTTTAAAGTGATTTTCATGCTTCCAGGGGCTCGGGAAGTTAATTAAATACCATTTGGAGGCATTTAATGTTCGAGCAAAAACGGCTGATTTTCGACAAAAGAGATAACACCCCCCCATTACGTCATGCTTCAGAAATGTGGAAAATGGTCCGTTTTCAAATGTTTTATTTTTGAACGTCAGTTCACATTTGTAGGTGGATCATCAGTGTTAGAGCTAAAATTAGCATGTTTAAAGTGATTTTCATGCTTCCAGGGGCCCAAAACACAAGATTTATGGAATGGTTAAAAGTGCATGAAAATGGCCAATTTACTCACTCTGAGTTCTCAAAAAGGGTTTCTTCACCCCGGGAAGTTAATTAAATACCATTTGGAGGCATTTAATGTTCGAGCAAAAACGGCTGATTTTCGACAAAAGAGATAACACCCCCCCATTACGTCATGCTTCAGAAATGTGGAAAATGGTCCGTTTTCAAATGTTTTATTTTTGAACGTCAGTTCACATTTGTAGGTGGATCATCAGTGTTAGAGCTAAAATTAGCATGTTTAAAGTGATTTTCATGCTTCCAGGGGCTCGGGAAGTTAATTAAATACCATTTGGAGGCATTTAATGTTCGAGCAAAAACGGCTGATTTTCGACAAAAGAGATAACACCCCCCCATTACGTCATGCTTCAGAAATGTGGAAAATGGTCCGTTTTCAAATGTTTTATTTTTGAACGTCAGTTCACATTTGTAGGTGGATCATCAGTGTTAGACCTAAAATTAGCATGTTTAAAGTGATTTTCATGCTTCCAGGGGCCCAAAACACAAGATTTATGGAATGGTTAAAAGTGCTTGAAAATGGCCAATTTACTCACTCTGAGTTCTCAAAAAGGGTTTCTTCACCCCGGGAAGTTAATTAAATACCATTTGGAGGCATTTAATGTTCGAGCAAAAACGGCTGATTTTCGACAAAAGAGATAACACCCCCCCATTACGTCATGCTTCAGAAATGTGGAAAATGGTCCGTTTTCAAATGTTTTATTTTTGAACGTCAGTTCACATTTGTAGGTGGATCATCAGTGTTAGAGCTAAAATTAGCATGTTTAAAGTGATTTTCATGCTTCCAGGGGCTCGGGAAGTTAATTAAATACCATTTGGAGGCATTTAATGTTCGAGCAAAAACGGCTGATTTTCGACAAAAGAGATAAAACCCCCCCATTACGTCATGCTTCAGAAATGTGGAAAATGGTCCGTTTTCAAATGTTTTATTTTTGAACGTCAGTTCACATTTGTAGGTGGATCATCAGTGTTAGAGCTAAAATTAGCATGTTTAAAGTGATTTTCATGCTTCCAGGGGCCCAAAACACAAGATTTATGGAATGGTTAAAAGTGCATGAAAATGGCCAATTTACTCATTCTGAGTTCTCAAAAAGGGTTTCTTCACCCCGGGAAGTTAATTAAATACCATTTGGAGGCATTTAATGTTCGAGCAAAAACGGCTGATTTTCGACAAAAGAGATAACACCCCCCCATTACGTCATGCTTCAGAAATGTGGAAAATGGTCCGTTTTCAAATGTTTTATTTTTGAACGTCAGTTCACATTTGTAGGTGGATCATCAGTGTTAGAGCTAAAATTAGCATGTTTAAAGTGATTTTCATGCTTCCAGGGGCCCAAAACACAAGATTTATGGAATGGTTAAAAGTGCATGAAAATGGCCAATTTACTCACTCTGAGTTCTCAAAAAGGGTTTCTTCACCCCGGGAAGTTAATTAAATACCATTTGGAGGCATTTAATGTTCGAGCAAAAACGGCTGATTTTCGACAAAAGAGATAACACCCCCCCATTACGTCATGCTTCAGAAATGTGGAAAATGGTCCGTTTTCAAATGTTTTATTTTTGAACGTCAGTTCACATTTGTAGGTGGATCATCAGTGTTAGAGCTAAAATTAGCATGTTTAAAGTGATTTTCATGCTTCCAGGGGCTCGGGAAGTTAATTAAATACCATTTGGAGGCATTTAATGTTCGAGCAAAAACGGCTGATTTTCGACAAAAGAGATAACACCCCCCCATTACGTCATGCTTCAGAAATGTGGAAAATGGTCCGTTTTCAAATGTTTTATTTTTGAACGTCAGTTCACATTTGCAGGTGGATCATCAGTGTTAGAGCTAAAATTAGCATGTTTAAAGTGATTTTCATGCTTCCAGGGGCTCGGGAAGTTAATTAAATACCATTTGGAGGCATTTAATGTTCGAGCAAAAACGGCTGATTTTCGACAAAAGAGATAACACCCCCCCATTACGTCATGCTTCAGAAATGTGGAAAATGGTCCGTTTTCAAATGTTTTATTTTTGAACGTCAGTTCACATTTGTAGGTGGATCATCAGTGTTAGAGCTAAAATTAGCATGTTTAAAGTGATTTTCATGCTTCCAGGGGCTCGGGAAGTTAATTAAATACCATTTGGAGGCATTTAATGTTCGAGCAAAAACGGCTGATTTTCGACAAAAGAGATAACACCCCCCCATTACGTCATGCTTCAGAAATGTGGAAAATGGTCCGTTTTCAAATGTTTTATTTTTGAACGTCAGTTCACATTTGTAGGTGGATCATCAGTGTTAGAGCTAAAATTAGCATGTTTAAAGTGATTTTCATGCTTCCAGGGGCCCAAAACACAAGATTTATGGAATGGTTAAAAGTGCATGAAAATGGCCAATTTACTCACTCTGAGTTCTCAAAAAGGGTTTCTTCACCCCGGGAAGTTAATTAAATACCATTTGGAGGCATTTAATGTTCGAGCAAAAACAGCTGATTTTCGACAAAAGAGATAACACCCCCCCCATTACGTCATGCTTCAGAAATGTGGAAAATGGTCCGTTTTCAAATGTTTTATTTTTGAACGTCAGTTCACATTTGTAGGTGGATCATCAGTGTTAGAGCTAAAATTAGCATGTTTAAAGTGATTTTCATGCTTCCAGGGGCTCGGGAAGTTAATTAAATACCATTTGGAGGCATTTAATGTTCGAGCAAAAACGGCTGATTTTCGACAAAAGAGATAACACCCCCCCATTATGTCATGCTTCAGAAATGTGGAAAATGGTCCGTTTTCAAATGTTTTATTTTTGAACGTCAGTTCACATTTGTAGGTGGATCATCAGTGTTAGAGCTAAAATTAGCATGTATAAAGTGATTTTCATGCTTCCAGGGGCTCGGGAAGTTAATTAAATACCATTTGGAGGCATTTAATGTTCGAGCAAAAACGGCTGATTTTCGACAAAAGAGATAACACCCCCCCATTACGTCATGCTTCAGAAATGTGGAAAATGGTCCGTTTTCAAATGTTTTATTTTTGAACGTCAGTTCACATTTGTAGGTGGATCATCAGTGTTAGAGCTAAAATTAGCATGTTTAAAGTGATTTTCATGCTTCCAGGGGCTCGGGAAGTTAATTAAATACCATTTGGAGGCATTTAATGTTCGAGCAAAAACGGCTGATTTTCGACAAAAGAGATAACACCCCCCCCATTACGTCATACTTCAGAAATGTGGAAAATGGTCCGTTTTCAAATGTTTTATTTTTGAACGTCAGTTCACATTTGTAGGTGGATCATCAGTGTTAGAGCTAAAATTAGCATGTTTAAAGTGATTTTCATGCTTCCAGGGGCTCGGGAAGTTAATTAAATACCATTTGGAGGCATTTAATGTTCGAGCAAAAACGGCTGATTTTCGACAAAAGAGATAAAACCCCCCCATTACGTCATGCTTCAGAAATGTGGAAAATGGTCCGTTTTCAAATGTTTTATTTTTGAACGTCAGTTCACATTTGTAGGTGGATCATCAGTGTTAGAGCTAAAATTAGCATGTTTAAAGTGATTTTCATGCTTCCAGGGGCCCAAAACACAAGATTTATGGAATGGTTAAAAGTGCATGAAAATGGCCAATTTACTCATTCTGAGTTCTCAAAAAGGGTTTCTTCACCCCGGGAAGTTAATTAAATACCATTTGGAGGCATTTAATGTTCGAGCAAAAACGGCTGATTTTCGACAAAAGAGATAACACCCCCCCATTACGTCATGCTTCAGAAATGTGGAAAATGGTCCGTTTTCAAATGTTTTATTTTTGAACGTCAGTTCACATTTGTAGGTGGATCATCAGTGTTAGAGCTAAAATTAGCATGTTTAAAGTGATTTTCATGCTTCCAGGGGCCCAAAACACAAGATTTATGGAATGGTTAAAAGTGCATGAAAATGGCCAATTTACTCACTCTGAGTTCTCAAAAAGGGTTTCTTCACCCCTGGAAGTTAATTAAATACCATTTGGAGGCATTTAATGTTCGAGCAAAAACGGCTGATTTTCGACAAAAGAGATAACACCCCCCCATTACGTCATGCTTCAGAAATGTGGAAAATGGTCCGTTTTCAAATGTTTTATTTTTGAACGTCAGTTCACATTTGTAGGTGGATCATCAGTGTTAGAGCTAAAATTAGCATGTTTAAAGTGATTTTCATGCTTCCAGGGGCTCGGGAAGTTAATTAAATACCATTTGGAGGCATTTAATGTTCGAGCAAAAACGGCTGATTTTCGACAAAAGAGATAACACCCCCCCATTACGTCATGCTTCAGAAATGTGGAAAATGGCCCGTTTTCAAATGTTTTATTTTTGAACGTCAGTTCACATTTGTAGGTGGATCATCAGTGTTAGAGCTAAAATTAGCATGTTTAAAGTGATTTTCATGCTTCCAGGGGCTCGGGAAGTTAATTAAATACCATTTGGAGGCATTTAATGTTCGAGCAAAAACGGCTGATGTTCGACAAAAGAGATAACACCCCCCCATTACGTCATGCTTCAGAAATGTGGAAAATGGTCCGTTTTCAAATGTTTTATTTTTGAACGTCAGTTCACATTTGTAGGTGGATCATCAGTGTTAGAGCTAAAATTAGCATGTTTAAAGTGATTTTCATACTTCCAGGGGCTCGGGAAGTTAATTAAATACCATTTGGAGGCATTTAATGTTCGAGCAAAAACGGCTGATTTTCGACAAAAGAGATAACACCCCCCCATTACGTCATGCTTCAGAAATGTGGAAAATGGTCCGTTTTCAATTGTTTTATTTTTGAACGTCAGTTCACATTTGTAGGTGGATCATCAGTGTTAGAGCTAAAATTAGCATGTTTAAAGTGATTTTCATGCTTCCAGGGGCTCGGGAAGTTAATTAAATACCATTTGGAGGCATTTAATGTTCGAGCAAAAACGGCTGATTTTCGACAAAAGAGATAACACCCCCCCATTACGTCATGCTTCAGAAATGTGGAAAATGGTCCGTTTTCAAATGTTTTATTTTTGAACGTCAGTTCACATTTGTAGGTGGATCATCAGTGTTAGAGCTAAAATTAGCATGTTTAAAGTGATTTTCATGCTTCCAGGGGCTCGGGAAGTTAATTAAATACCATTTGGAGGCATTTAATGTTCGAGCAAAAACGGCTGATTTTCGACAAAAGAGATAACACCCCCCCATTACGTCATGCTTCAGAAATGTGGAAAATGGTCCGTTTTCAAATGTTTTATTTTTGAACGTCAGTTCACATTTGTAGGTGGATCATCAGTGTTAGAGCTAAAATTAGCATGTTTAAAGTGATTTTCATGCTTCCAGGGGCCCAAAACACAAGATTTATGGAATGGTTAAAAGTGCATGAAAATGGCCAATTTACTCACTCTGAGTTCTCAAAAAGGGTTTCTTCACCCCGGGAAGTTAATTAAATACCATTTGGAGGCATTTAATGTTCGAGCAAAAACGGCTGATTTTCGACAAAAGAGATAACACCCCCCCATTACGTCATGCTTCAGAAATGTGGAAAATGGTCCGTTTTCAAATGTTTTATTTTTGAACGTCAGTTCACATTTGTAGGTGGATCATCAGTGTTAGAGCTAAAATTAGCATGTTTAAAGTGATTTTCATGCTTCCAGGGGCCCAAAACACAAGATTTATGGAATGGTTAAAAGTGCATGAAAATGGCCAATTTACTCACTCTGAGTTCTCAAAAAGGGTTTCTTCACCCCGGGAAGTTAATTAAATACCATTTGGAGGCATTTAATGTTCGAGCAAAAACGGCTGATTTTCGACAAAAGAGATAACACCCCCCCATTACGTCATGCTTCAGAAATGTGGAAAATGGTCCGTTTTCAAATGTTTTATTTTTGAACGTCAGTTCACATTTGTAGGTGGATCATCAGTGTTAGAGCTAAAATTAGCATGTTTAAAGTGATTTTCATGCTTCCAGGGGCCCAAAACACAAGATTTATGGAATGGTTAAAAGTGCATGAAAATGGCCAATTTACTCACTCTGAGTTCTCAAAAAGGGTTTCTTCACCCCGGGAAGTTAATTAAATACCATTTGGAGGCATTTAATGTTCGAGCAAAAACGGCTGATTTTCGACAAAAGAGATAACACCCCCCCATTACGTCATGCTTCAGAAATGTGGAAAATGGTCCGTTTTCAAATGTTTTATTTTTGAACGTCAGTTCACATTTGTAGGTGGATCATCAGTGTTAGAGCTAAAATTAGCATGTTTAAAGTGATTTTCATGCTTCCAGGGGCCCAAAACACAAGATTTATGGAATGGTTAAAAGTGCATGAAAATGGCCAATTTACTCACTCTGAGTTCTCAAAAAGGGTTTCTTCACCCCAAGAAGTTAATTAAATACCATTTGGAGGCATTTAATGTTCGAGCAAAAACGGCTGATTTTCGACAAAAGAGATAACACCCCCCCATTACGTCATGCTTCAGAAATGTGGAAAATGGTCCGTTTTCAAATGTTTTATTTTTGAACGTCAGTTCACATTTGTAGGTGGATCATCAGTGTTAGAGCTAAAATTAGCATGTTTAAAGTGATTTTCATGCTTCCAGGGGCCCAAAACACAAGATTTAGGGAATGGTTAAAAGTGCATGAAAATGGCCAATTTACTCACTCTGAGTTCTCAAAAAGGGTTTCTTCACCCCGGGAAGTTAATTAAATACCATTTGGAGGCATTTAATGTTCGAGCAAAAACGGCTGATTTTCGACAAAAGAGATAACACCCCCCCATTACGTCATGCTTCAGAAATGTGGAAAATGGTCCGTTTTCAAATGTTTTATTTTTGAACGTCAGTTCACATTTGTAGGTGGATCATCAGTGTTAGAGCTAAAATTAGCATGTTTAAAGTGATTTTCATGCTTCCAGGGGCTCGGGAAGTTAATTAAATACCATTTGGAGGCATTTAATGTTCGAGCAAAAACGGCTGATTTTCGACAAAAGAGATAACACCCCCCCATTACGTCATGCTTCAGAAATGTGGAAAATGGTCCGTTTTCAAATGTTTTATTTTTGAACGTCAGTTCACATTTGTAGGTGAATCATCAGTGTTAGAGCTAAAATTAGCATGTTTAAAGTGATTTTCATGCTTCCAGGGGCTCGGGAAGTTAATTAAATACCATTTGGAGGCATTTAATGTTCGAGCAAAAACGGCTGATTTTCGACAAAAGAGATAACACCCCCCCATTACGTCATGCTTCAGAAATGTGGAAAATGGTCCGTTTTCAAATGTTTTATTTTTGAACGTCAGTTCACATTTGTAGGTGGATCATCAGTGTTAGAGCTAAAATTAGCATGTTTAAAGTGATTTTCATGCTTCCAGGGGCCCAAAACACAAGATTTATGGAATGGTTAAAAGTGCATGAAAATGGCCAATTTACTCACTCTGAGTTCTCAAAAAGGGTTTCTTCACCCCGGGAAGTTAATTAAATACCATTTGGAGGCATTTAATGTTCGAGCAAAAACGGCTGATTTTCGACAAAAGAGATAACACCCCCCCATTACGTCATGCTTCAGAAATGTGGAAAATGGTCCGTTTTCAAATGTTTTATTTTTGAACGTCAGTTCACATTTGTAGGTGGATCATCAGTGTTAGAGCTAAAATTAGCATGTTTAAAGTGATTTTCATGCTTCCAGGGGCTCGGGAAGTTAATTAAATACCATTTGGAGGCATTTAATGTTCGAGCAAAAACGGCTGATTTTCAACAAAAGAGATAACACCCCCCCATTACGTCATGCTTCAGAAATGTGGAAAATGGTCCGTTTTCAAATGTTTTATTTTTGAACGTCAGTTCACATTTGTAGGTGGATCATCAGTGTTAGAGCTAAAATTAGCATGTTTAAAGTGATTTTCATGCTTCCAGGGGCTCGGGAAGTTAATTAAATACCATTTGGAGGCATTTAATGTTCGAGCAAAAACGGCTGATTTTCGACAAAAGAGATAACACCCCCCCATTACGTCATGCTTCAGAAATGTGGAAAATGGTCCGTTTTCAAATGTTTTATTTTTGAACGTCAGTTCACATTTGTAGGTGGATCATCAGTGTTAGAGCTAAAATTAGCATGTTTAAAGTGATTTTCATGCTTCCAGGGGCTCGGGAAGTTAATTAAATACCATTTGGAGGCATTTAATGTTCGAGCAAAAACGGCTGATTTTCGACAAAAGAGATAACACCCCCCCATTACGTCATGCTTCAGAAATGTGGAAAATGGTCCGTTTTCAAATGTTTTATTTTTGAACGTCAGTTCACATTTGTAGGTGGATCATCAGTGTTAGAGCTAAAATTAGCATGTTTAAAGTGATTTTCATGCTTCCAGGGGCCCAAAACACAAGATTTATGGAATGGTTAAAAGTGCATGAAAATGGCCAATTTACTCACTCTGAGTTCTCAAAAAGGGTTTCTTCACCCCGGGAAGTTAATTAAATACCATTTGGAGGCATTTAATGTTCGAGCAAAAACGGCTGATTTTCGACAAAAGAGATAACACCCCCCCATTACGTCATGCTTCAGAAATGTGGAAAATGGTCCGTTTTCAAATGTTTTATTTTTGAACGTCAGTTCACATTTGTAGGTGGATCATCAGTGTTAGAGCTAAAATTAGCATGTTTAAAGTGATTTTCATGCTTCCAGGGGCTCGGGAAGTTAATTAAATACCATTTGGAGGCATTTAATGTTCGAGCAAAAACGGCTGATTTTCGACAAAAGAGATAACACCCCCCCATTACGTCATGCTTCAGAAATGTGGAAAATGGTCCGTTTTCAAATGTTTTATTTTTGAACGTCAGTTCACATTTGTAGGTGGATCATCAGTGTTAGACCTAAAATTAGCATGTTTAAAGTGATTTTCATGCTTCCAGGGGCCCAAAACACAAGATTTATGGAATGGTTAAAAGTGCTTGAAAATGGCCAATTTACTCACTCTGAGTTCTCAAAAAGGGTTTCTTCACCCCGGGAAGTTAATTAAATACCATTTGGAGGCATTTAATGTTCGAGCAAAAACGGCTGATTTTCGACAAAAGAGATAACACCCCCCCATTACGTCATGCTTCAGAAATGTGGAAAATGGTCCGTTTTCAAATGTTTTATTTTTGAACGTCAGTTCACATTTGTAGGTGGATCATCAGTGTTAGAGCTAAAATTAGCATGTTTAAAGTGATTTTCATGCTTCCAGGGGCTCGGGAAGTTAATTAAATACCATTTGGAGGCATTTAATGTTCGAGCAAAAACGGCTGATTTTCGACAAAAGAGATAACACCCCCCCATTACGTCATGCTTCAGAAATGTGGAAAATGGTCCGTTTTCAAATGTTTTATTTTTGAACGTCAGTTCACATTTGTAGGTGGATCATCAGTGTTAGAGCTAAAATTAGCATGTTTAAAGTGATTTTCATGCTTCCAGGGGCTCGGGAAGTTAATTAAATACCATTTGGAGGCATTTAATGTTCGAGCAAAAACGGCTGATTTTCGACAAAAGAGATAAAACCCCCCCATTACGTCATGCTTCAGAAATGTGGAAAATGGTCCGTTTTCAAATGTTTTATTTTTGAACGTCAGTTCACATTTGTAGGTGGATCATCAGTGTTAGAGCTAAAATTAGCATGTTTAAAGTGATTTTCATGCTTCCAGGGGCCCAAAACACAAGATTTATGGAATGGTTAAAAGTGCATGAAAATGGCCAATTTACTCATTCTGAGTTCTCAAAAAGGGTTTCTTCACCCCGGGAAGTTAATTAAATACCATTTGGAGGCATTTAATGTTCGAGCAAAAACGGCTGATTTTCGACAAAAGAGATAACACCCCCCCATTACGTCATGCTTCAGAAATGTGGAAAATGGTCCGTTTTCAAATGTTTTATTTTTGAACGTCAGTTCACATTTGTAGGTGGATCATCAGTGTTAGAGCTAAAATTAGCATGTTTAAAGTGATTTTCATGCTTCCAGGGGCCCAAAACACAAGATTTATGGAATGGTTAAAAGTGCATGAAAATGGCCAATTTACTCACTCTGAGTTCTCAAAAAGGGTTTCTTCACCCCGGGAAGTTAATTAAATACCATTTGGAGGCATTTAATGTTCGAGCAAAAACGGCTGATTTTCGACAAAAGAGATAACACCCCCCCATTACGTCATGCTTCAGAAATGTGGAAAATGGTCCGTTTTCAAATGTTTTATTTTTGAACGTCAGTTCACATTTGTAGGTGGATCATCAGTGTTAGAGCTAAAATTAGCATGTTTAAAGTGATTTTCATGCTTCCAGGGGCTCGGGAAGTTAATTAAATACCATTTGGAGGCATTTAATGTTCGAGCAAAAACGGCTGATTTTCGACAAAAGAGATAACACCCCCCCATTACGTCATGCTTCAGAAATGTGGAAAATGGTCCGTTTTCAAATGTTTTATTTTTGAACGTCAGTTCACATTTGCAGGTGGATCATCAGTGTTAGAGCTAAAATTAGCATGTTTAAAGTGATTTTCATGCTTCCAGGGGCTCGGGAAGTTAATTAAATACCATTTGGAGGCATTTAATGTTCGAGCAAAAACGGCTGATTTTCGACAAAAGAGATAACACCCCCCCATTACGTCATGCTTCAGAAATGTGGAAAATGGTCCGTTTTCAAATGTTTTATTTTTGAACGTCAGTTCACATTTGTAGGTGGATCATCAGTGTTAGAGCTAAAATTAGCATGTTTAAAGTGATTTTCATGCTTCCAGGGGCTCGGGAAGTTAATTAAATACCATTTGGAGGCATTTAATGTTCGAGCAAAAACGGCTGATTTTCGACAAAAGAGATAACACCCCCCCATTACGTCATGCTTCAGAAATGTGGAAAATGGTCCGTTTTCAAATGTTTTATTTTTGAACGTCAGTTCACATTTGTAGGTGGATCATCAGTGTTAGAGCTAAAATTAGCATGTTTAAAGTGATTTTCATGCTTCCAGGGGCCCAAAACACAAGATTTATGGAATGGTTAAAAGTGCATGAAAATGGCCAATTTACTCACTCTGAGTTCTCAAAAAGGGTTTCTTCACCCCGGGAAGTTAATTAAATACCATTTGGAGGCATTTAATGTTCGAGCAAAAACAGCTGATTTTCGACAAAAGAGATAACACCCCCCCCATTACGTCATGCTTCAGAAATGTGGAAAATGGTCCGTTTTCAAATGTTTTATTTTTGAACGTCAGTTCACATTTGTAGGTGGATCATCAGTGTTAGAGCTAAAATTAGCATGTTTAAAGTGATTTTCATGCTTCCAGGGGCTCGGGAAGTTAATTAAATACCATTTGGAGGCATTTAATGTTCGAGCAAAAACGGCTGATTTTCGACAAAAGAGATAACACCCCCCCATTATGTCATGCTTCAGAAATGTGGAAAATGGTCCGTTTTCAAATGTTTTATTTTTGAACGTCAGTTCACATTTGTAGGTGGATCATCAGTGTTAGAGCTAAAATTAGCATGTATAAAGTGATTTTCATGCTTCCAGGGGCTCGGGAAGTTAATTAAATACCATTTGGAGGCATTTAATGTTCGAGCAAAAACGGCTGATTTTCGACAAAAGAGATAACACCCCCCCATTACGTCATGCTTCAGAAATGTGGAAAATGGTCCGTTTTCAAATGTTTTATTTTTGAACGTCAGTTCACATTTGTAGGTGGATCATCAGTGTTAGAGCTAAAATTAGCATGTTTAAAGTGATTTTCATGCTTCCAGGGGCTCGGGAAGTTAATTAAATACCATTTGGAGGCATTTAATGTTCGAGCAAAAACGGCTGATTTTCGACAAAAGAGATAACACCCCCCCATTACGTCATACTTCAGAAATGTGGAAAATGGTCCGTTTTCAAATGTTTTATTTTTGAACGTCAGTTCACATTTGTAGGTGGATCATCAGTGTTAGAGCTAAAATTAGCATGTTTAAAGTGATTTTCATGCTTCCAGGGGCTCGGGAAGTTAATTAAATACCATTTGGAGGCATTTAATGTTCGAGCAAAAACGGCTGATTTTCGACAAAAGAGATAAAACCCCCCCATTACGTCATGCTTCAGAAATGTGGAAAATGGTCCGTTTTCAAATGTTTTATTTTTGAACGTCAGTTCACATTTGTAGGTGGATCATCAGTGTTAGAGCTAAAATTAGCATGTTTAAAGTGATTTTCATGCTTCCAGGGGCCCAAAACACAAGATTTATGGAATGGTTAAAAGTGCATGAAAATGGCCAATTTACTCATTCTGAGTTCTCAAAAAGGGTTTCTTCACCCCGGGAAGTTAATTAAATACCATTTGGAGGCATTTAATGTTCGAGCAAAAACGGCTGATTTTCGACAAAAGAGATAACACCCCCCCATTACGTCATGCTTCAGAAATGTGGAAAATGGTCCGTTTTCAAATGTTTTATTTTTGAACGTCAGTTCACATTTGTAGGTGGATCATCAGTGTTAGAGCTAAAATTAGCATGTTTAAAGTGATTTTCATGCTTCCAGGGGCCCAAAACACAAGATTTATGGAATGGTTAAAAGTGCATGAAAATGGCCAATTTACTCACTCTGAGTTCTCAAAAAGGGTTTCTTCACCCCGGGAAGTTAATTAAATACCATTTGGAGGCATTTAATGTTCGAGGCAAAAACGGCTGATTTTCGACAAAAGAGATAACACCCCCCCATTACGTCATGCTTCAGAAATGTGGAAAATGGTCCGTTTTCAAATGTTTTATTTTTGAACGTCAGTTCACATTTGTAGGTGGATCATCAGTGTTAGAGCTAAAATTAGCATGTTTAAAAGTGATTTTCATGCTTCCAGGGGCTCGGGAAGTTAATTAAATACCATTTGGAGGCATTTAATGTTCGAGCAAAAACGGCTGATTTTCGACAAAAGAGATAACACCCCCCCATTACGTCATGCTTCAGAAATGTGGAAAATGGTCCGTTTTCAAATGTTTTATTTTTGAACGTCAGTTCACATTTGCAGGTGGATCATCAGTGTTAGAGCTAAAATTAGCATGTTTAAAGTGATTTTCATGCTTCCAGGGGCTCGGGAAGTTAATTAAATACCATTTGGGAGGCATTTAATGTTCGAGCAAAAACGGCTGATTTTCGACAAAAGAGATAACACCCCCCCCATTACGTCATGCTTCAGAAATGTGGAAAATGGTCCGTTTTCAAATGTTTTATTTTTGAACGTCAGTTCACATTTGTAGGTGGATCATCAGTGTTAGAGCTAAAATTAGCATGTTTAAAGTGGATTTTCATGCTTCCAGGGGCTCGGGAAGTTAATTAAATACCATTTGGAGGCATTTAATGTTCGAGCAAAAACGGCTGATTTTCGACAAAAGAGATAACACCCCCCCATTACGTCATGCTTCAGAAATGGTGGAAAATGGTCCGTTTTTCAAATGTTTTATTTTGAACGTCAGTTCACATTTGTAGGTGGATCATCAGTGTTAGAGCTAAAATTAGCATGTTTAAAGTGATTTTCATGCTTCCAGGGGCCCAAAACACAAGATTTATGGAATGGTTAAAAGTGGCATGAAAATGGCCAATTTACTCACTCTGAGTTCTCAAAAAGGGTTTTCTTCACCCCGGGGATACCATTTGGAGGCATTTAATGTTCGAGCAAAAACAGCTGATTTTCGACAAAAGAGATAACACCCCCCCCATTACGTCATGCTTCAGAAATGTGGAAAATGGTCCGTTTTCAAATGTTTTATTTTTGAACGTCAGTTCACATTTGTAGGTGGATCATCAGTGTTAGAGCTAAAATTAGCATGTTTAAAGTGATTTTCATGCTTCCAGGGGCTCGGGAAGTTAATTAAATACCATTTGGAGGCATTTAATGTTCGAGCAAAAACGGCTGATTTTCGACAAAAGAGATAACACCCCCCCATTATGTCATGCTTCAGAAATGTGGAAAATGGTCCGTTTTCAAATGTTTTATTTTTGAACGTCAGTTCACATTTGTAGGTGGATCATCAGTGTTAGAGCTAAAATTAGCATGTATAAAGTGATTTTCATGCTTCCAGGGGCTCGGGAAGTTAATTAAATACCATTTGGAGGCATTTAATGTTCGAGCAAAAACGGCTGATTTTCGACAAAAGAGATAACACCCCCCCATTACGTCATGCTTCAGAAATGTGGAAAATGGTCCGTTTTCAAATGTTTTATTTTTGAACGTCAGTTCACATTTGTAGGTGGATCATCAGTGTTAGAGCTAAAATTAGCATGTTTAAAGTGATTTTCATGCTTCCAGGGGCTCGGGAAGTTAATTAAATACCATTTGGAGGCATTTAATGTTCGAGCAAAAACGGCTGATTTTCGACAAAAGAGATAACACCCCCCCATTACGTCATACTTCAGAAATGTGGAAAATGGTCCGTTTTCAAATGTTTTATTTTTGAACGTCAGTTCACATTTGTAGGTGGATCATCAGTGTTAGAGCTAAAATTAGCATGTTTAAAGTGATTTTCATGCTTCCAGGGGCCCAAAACACAAGATTTATGGAATGGTTAAAAGTGCATGAAAATGGCCAATTTACTCACTCTGAGTTCTCAAAAAGGGTTTCTTCACCCCGGGAAGTTAATTAAATACCATTTGGAGGCATTTAATGTTCGAGCAAAAACGGCTGATTTTCGACAAAAGAGATAACACCCCCCCATTACGTCATGCTTCAGAAATGTGGAAAATGGTCCGTTTTCAAATGTTTTATTTTTGAACGTCAGTTCACATTTGTAGGTGGATCATCAGTGTTAGAGCTAAAATTAGCATGTTTAAAGTGATTTTCATGCTTCCAGGGGCCCAAAACACAAGATTTATGGAATGGTTAAAAGTGCATGAAAATGGCCAATTTACTC
>NW_028255786.1:0-24209 GCF_964263255.1 Lissotriton vulgaris | reverse complement strand
AGCAGCATGAAAAAATGTGCTCTCAATTGACAATTGATGGCATCCCTTTAGGGCACACATAAAGGGCGGGGTATTTACCTCCTTGTAAAGTTTAAAGAAACAATCTTTGCTGCTTGTATCAAGTTCAAGTGTGATTTTAATCCATTATGGGCATTAGAGTAGGTTTATCCACATACTTAACGTGATGAGTACAGTTTTGAATTTTCAACATCGACGATTAAATCGTCAAACTGCTGTTTCCAACAATAACAATTAAATCCTTAGCTCCAATGCATTTCGGGCCGTTGCCCTTCTTCTGGGAGCATCTACAAAATGACATATAAAGCATGCATGTAATGTCTTCTTATTGATCAATATAAAACAAAACAAAACTGTTCGCTGTATTGTCTTACTTGGTGGGGTGATCGTGATGTGTTGGTAAACATGTTATCTTTCAACGTGAAGGTAATCTTACAAAGGCCTGTGCACGAAAAAAAGGAGTAAAAGCATGCTGTTAGAATATGACCGTGTCGTGTTGAGGTTCAATCCGAAATAACTAATTAAACAAATGGTGTTGGATGGGCGGTTACGCATTGCATTATCGAGTTCAGAAAAGATTTGGTGCCTTGATGATTAGCGGGAAAAGTTTATGCGCGCATACAGCTTCCGTGATGTTCAGCGCGGTAACGCGTATAGATTTACTTAGGATTTTTTTTTAAGTTTGACTTAAAATCCTAAACATACTACTTTTGGTCTTAAGGCAAACTTAAAACAAAATCCTAACTTTACTACTACTAAATGTGTTCTGGGAATACCAAAAGAAGTAAGTTTAGGATTTTGTTTTAAGTTAGTTCTGTGAATCGGGCCCAGAGTGCTGTACAGGGGTGGCTTAAAAAACACATATAACACACAACAGCCCCTCTGTCACAATATCAGAAAAAGTCACTACCTGTACCACACAGCCATTGGCTCATTCACCGTATGTGTTCCTTTTTAGGTTTCACCTAAGTGAAAGCCTGCACAGCAGGCTTTTCATGAAGGTGAAAACCTAATGAGAATAATATGTGGCTTTGGAATACGCCCTCTGTTCCATTGGCTAGCTCCATAAATGGAGGCTAGCCATTGGAACAGAGATCTGTCCGTCATGGCCGGACCAGATTCGTGGGCGTTGATGAGATTTTTTCCCTCTTCGCCTCTGTGATGTCGTCATTGCGGCCGTGGGCGGGGTCTATTTTTTGTTGTTGTCCAGGTTTGTTTTTGCCATTCCGTAGCCGACCGCCAACGGATGAAGTCCAGGTCCAGGTGAGTGCTTTCCGTGTATTCCCGCACCCCCCTCCCGCTGTCTGTCTTCCCGTTCCTGCCCCCCCACCCCTGTTCGTGTCCCCGTTCCCGCCCCCCTCCCGTAGCCTCGGGGTCTGGGACGATGCGCTCCGGCGCTTTGCATAGCAGGGTTCGGTTCCCGACATAGCATGTTTCATATCGTGTTATAATATTGTTGCTGCTATTTATATTTTGATATGCATCACTGTGTCGGGCTAATTCAGTGAGGAGATCACCGAACACAATGCGTAGCCTCTGGGCTGTTGTGCATCTCTGCATGCTGTCTTCACTGCATTTGCTGCTGGGCTTTGATTGCAAGCACAGCTCTCTGAAGGTAGGTGGAATTTGTCTGCCAATCTTATACTAATATCGTGTCTTATAAAGCGCTCAAGGCTTGGGCTGTCCAAGCGCTACAATAATAGGTGCTGCTGGTACCCACCTCAATTGTACTAAAGGTATTGTCTGTGCGGGATGTATGCCCGAGCCTGGTGGGGTGCCGTGTTTGGAGATGTGCGACTTGCAGGTTAGGCACACATTTCAGCAGTGAGTGCATTAACCCACTGGGCACTTTGCTGGGAATTGGTCTGCATTGACCCCCACGCGTCCTACGCTTTTGATATATATCTTTTGCCGGATAAGACTACATATTAGCGAGTAGATCTTAGGAGACAATGTTTTTCTGTTCAGGCTGATGCGAATATGCAGTGTTTTTATGTTGGTCTGTGTATGTCACAAAGTACGGACGGAACTGTTTGCACTTTTTCATAAATCAGAAAGAAAAACTGCAACACTAACTTAAACACAGCTTAAAAAAGGGTACATTGCATGCTACTACGTACTCTCGCTCAAATGTCTGCTGGCAAAGAGATATAGGAAAAGACTCGATTTGGCACAAAGGAAAGCATTTTTAGATGATGGTGCAAAAAGTGAAGAGAGGTTTTTGCGATTTAAAAAATGTGTTTATGATTTTGAACGGGCTATACCCTGGCAGCAAAGGGCCTTCTCCCCAGCTTCTCTAAAACCAGGGTCTCTGGAATTTTGTGGCCGTGGAGGACACATTTTTATATGGTATAGTGTCATTTGTATAGCACTTCCTGTCCCTATCTGGGTCGCTGAAGCACTTGTCCACAATGGTAGCATGCTACCCTGCATGGGGTCTGCGTGGTTGGAAGAGAGTTGTCTCTCCGTTGAGCCTATGTAGGAAGTGTTTCTATGTCACGCACAAGGATCACTGAGGTGCGGCTCTGGCCTGTAGTGCTTGGTGATGTGAAGGATCAGGAAATCTGAGAGAGAAATGTTTACTTTGTGGTATGCTGGCAGCTCTGATTCGTGCTCCAATTCCATTTTTTATATCAGTAATTTCTAGTTTTTGTTCTCAGTCCAGTTTCCTATGCTAGCAGTAGCAGGATGTTCTCCTCTCCATTATATGGATCCTGGGTGGGTTGGGTTGCAGGTGGGGAGAAAGAATGAGGGGGATCAGAGGTCTGCCCAGATAGACTGCGCTTGACTACCTTTACATGATTGCCAAGAAGTAGGGAGAATTGCCAAGACGCACTGCACCATGGTCGTCCTTTTATTGTTGGCTTTATAAAGTGTCAGTGCTCAGAGTTCGTGACAGTTCTATTCAGACTGATAAAGACTTACCAAAGGTGTGCACTGGTTATCCCATATTTAAACCAGTGGTGTAACAAAACTTGAGGGGGGCCCCCCCTGCAAAGTAAAAAGAGGGGGCCCCCACTATCCGGACCCAATCAGGAGCTCTCAGGCCATGGGCGGTCTGTCTCCCTAGGAGCTCGGGCCCCCCGTACCACAGGGGCTGTGGGGCTATTGTTACGTCAGTGATTTAAACATATACTAAAACCGCCTCTGCTATAAATCAAGTCAGTCTATGTTTGCAGACCGTAGCCAAGTTTATCATTCAAGAAGTTGAAGCAACGTTGTGGGTCTCTCCTGTTGTTATGGCCCGCAAAGCCAATGGGGAGGCTAGGCTCTGTGTGAGCTTGAGGGAGCTCAAGAAAGCAGTTATTGTTGATCATTATGCTTTCACCCACATAACTAAAATGCTGTGTTCTCTTGAGTGGGCAAGGCATTTTTTTCCTTGGACTTGACCTCCGCCTATCACCAGGCCGGCCTTCACTCCTCTTCAGAACATTCAGAGCATTTACTCCTCTTCCCAGGACCTTACCTCCTGGGTAACACCCTTTGGTACCTTTAGGTTTCTAAGAATGCCTTTCGACTGATTTCTGCGGCCTCAGTTTTTCAGAGGGCGATGGAGGGCATTCTTGGAAGCCTTCAGGGTTTCAAGGTGTACCCAGATGATGTGCTCATCTTTGGTGTGGATTTTGAGGATCATAATGGGAGGCTGAGGTCAGTATTGAAGAAGTTATGTGATGCTGACCTCACCCTTATTGCTGACCAGTGCACATTTGATGTCAAAGAATTAGAGTACCTTGGGCATTTTGTGTCCGCTGCAGGCATCAAACCTAAGCACCATTTGTAATTTGCACAACCCTTTGAACAAAGAAGAGTTTGTAAAGTTTCTCAGCATGGCTGAATTTTATCACAAGTTCATTCCGAACTTTGCAGGGAAAACCTCTTGTTTGAGGTCTCTTCTCAAGAAGCGAGGCACACTTGTTTGGTCAAAGGGCTGTGAGGAGGAAGAGTTTGAGTGCATTAAGAAACATCTGAATGAAGCACCTTGTCTAGGAAGTTTTGACCCCACAAAGGAATCTTATCTCATCACTGATGCCAGCTCAAAGGGGTTAGGAGCAGTTATTTTGCAAAAGGTTGATGGGAAGGTTAAAACGATTATGTTCCTCTCTAGGCCCTTGAGGGGTGCTGAATGCAACTGCTCTGTTGTGGAGAAAGAAGCTCTGGGTGTTTCCTGGGCAGTGCGCAAGCTGAGAAAGGATTTGTGGGGGAAAAGGTTCAGAATTCGTACTGATCACAAACCTCTTAGGGAGGTCTTCTCCAAGAAAGGCATTGACCCTGTCTCCCATGGGATACGGAAGTGGGTTGTGGCTCTACTGTTCTGGCACACTGTTTGTCAAGACTGGTGGTGTGGAGTATGAAATGACAGATGATGTTGAGAGGTTTGGAGGTGAATAATTGGAGGAAGGAATTAATTTGTGTGTGATTAGCGAAGGGTTGATTTCAGAGAGAGAGAGTGGAGGGAACATCACATGATCGGTTTCGACTTGCAGAAAGTCCTCACCATGGTCAAAGGTGGTTAGTGTGAGAAGAAGGACTGTGAGGAGGTCCTCAAAGGCTTTTGGCAAGTTAGGGAAGATCTGGCGGGGGAGGATGGTCTCCTCGTGTGTGGTAGTAAGTTGGTTGCATCCCTTGCTCTAAATGATAAGCTAGTAAAGAGTGCTCACACCTCACACATAGGCATTGCCAAGACAAAGCAAAGTATCAGGTAAGAATATTGGTGGTCTACCATGGATGTACATGTAGAGAGGTTGGTGCGTGAATGTGCGTGTTATGACAGGATATTGAAGTGCAGGACTCAACCCATGGTTATTAGGGAACAGGCTACTGGTCTGTGGTAGACATTTCTATAGATATTTTGGGACCTGTGAACTGGAAGACTCGGGATTGCTATTTAATCATGTGTATTGATATGTTTTCCCATTGGCCTGATATCAAAGGTGATTTATTCCGTTGAGTCTGGTGAAGTGATTGAGTTTCTAGAAGAGTTATTTGAACGTGAGGGTTTCCAGTTAACACTCTTGTCAGACAATGGTGTTCAGTTCACGACCTTAGTCATGGAAGAGTTTCTGAGTTCCAGGGGGATCAAGCATAAGAAGGCGTCCCTGTACCATCCTCAAAGCAATGGTGTGGTGGAAAGGTTTGTCAAGGTTGTTAAAGAGACTCTGCAACAAGCTGTTGTCTGTGGTGAAAGTTGGAAGTTGGCCATGAGGAAGTAGATTAGCGAGTATAGGTTCACTTCTTGTTCGTCCACTGATGAAACTCCCTTTTGTTTATTTAAAGGAAGGGTCCCCAACATGGAGGTCACTCTGTTGTGGGTAATGATCAAAAGAACCTTAGTGGATGAAAAGGTGGGTTTTAGAACTGGGGGTCTCTAGTCGGCAATGGCTTGCACCTTTGTCCAAATTGGGACCCTTGGTTCTAGACAGAGTAAGGGGGTGATACTCCTAAAATAACCCCTGCTCAACCCTGTGGTAGCTTGGCACGAGCAGGAAGGTTTATCTCAGAGGCAGTGTGTGAAGCATTTGTGAACACTTAGAGTAATACAGGGAAAACACTACAGATGTACACCACACAGGTTTTATAATAATAAGTATTCTTAATATAGACTTAACACAAGACTCAAACGATAAAAATCCACAATACTGTAAGCAGAAATAAGATGGTAGAAGTAGCTCAAAAATAGGTTATTCACTTAAACGCAGTTTTTAGCAACAGATAACCCCAACTGGACTTATCACGACGTCGAGGTCAAAGAAATCCCAAAGTACGGCGCCGACCGTGAGGTGCGCGGCTTCGAGCGCGTAGTCAAAACAGACCCACAAAGAACAGTACCTTGGAAAAGTGAAAACAAAGACAGCTCACAGCGTAGTTGGCGCTGTGCTGTGTCGGTTCCTTGCTTCAGGGGAGGCTACGCGTCAGGTCCTCGATGCTTGCACAAAGCAGGGGAGGTGTTGTTTTCTTACGATAGCGCCGAAACCACGGTTCCGTACAATGTCACGCTGTTGATGCATTCTTGACCACCCACGTCGAGGATCAATGATGTCGACTTTGGAGACGATGCAGCATAGCAGCTGGCATCGGGCCTACATCACAAAGTCGGTGCAGCGCTCAGGGCTTGTGGCAGGTTACGAAGTCGCTTGTTGGCGTCGATATGGCACGGCGGTCGGCGTCGGGTCTACGTTGTAAGTCAGAGCAGCGGTCACGGCTTCGATGCAGATTATGGCTTTGCTCGCCGGCGTCGGTTTTGCAATTTCCTTCTGTAGCAGCCAGAAAAGCAAGTTCCAGATACAGGCAAGCAGATGCGGTGAAGTCTTTGTATCCCTGAGACTTCAGACAGGAGGCAAGCTCAAATTCTAGACCTTGGAGATTTTCTGTAAGATGATGAAAGTTTCCATAAAAGTCTTTTCTCCTTTCCTTGGCAATAAAGAAACCACTGCAGGCCATCCCCAGCAAACAACACACTGGTATAGGGATAGTCAAAAACTCCTGCTTATTCTCTTGTTCTTCTCCTTGATTCCCAGAAGTGATCTAAAGGTCTGGGGTCTGGTTCCCCCTTTTTATACACACAAATACTTTGTCTCTGAAGGCAGAGAGTGTCTGTACCTAGTCTAAACCAGTTCTGGGTGCATCCTGCCAGTGCACAACTTCTTCCTTTGTCAGGGTGGGCCAGGGTCAACAGACACACCACAGGAGGTGGAGCCAGCATTGTGGAAGGCAGGCACAGCCCTATTCAGGCCCAGGTGCTACTCCCCCCACCACTCTACATGCAGATAGGTTTATTCAGCCCAGTGCTGACTCACCCTGTCTCCTGGAGCCCCCTCAACCCCTGTCACTCACAAACCAGACATGGAATACACAGCCTTGCAGAAGCAGGCTTGGATGGTTAGGCAAGAAAATACCTATTTTTAAAAGTGGTAGTTTCAAACACAGAATGGATAAAACCAACTTCACTAAAAGATGTATTTTATCATTCTGAGTTCAGGCATATTAAATTCGTGTTTCTACCATGTTCCCTGGGATAATTAAGAGTATAAGGTGTTATAACCAAACTGTCATTCTGGCCTGTGGGGACAGGTAGCCTTGCAGTAGTGAAAAACAAAATTGGCTATAATTCACTACCAGGACATGCTACACACATCAGTGCATGTCCTACCTTTCACATACAATGCACCCTGCCCTAGGGCCTACCTTATGGGTGGCTAACATGTAGAAAAGGGACGGTTTAGAGACTGGTCTGTCGGTGCACTTTATAAACAACATAAGGCCTCACCTAAAAGACACTTAGTCCTAACGTAAATAACAAATCCAGGGTTTTCAATACTCTTCTCAATTCCCTCGAGTGTGTACAGTTCAACTACTCGAGTGTGTACAGTTCAACTACTCTTGTTTGTCACAGTGTCTCACTAAAAACAACAACTGCTACCATCCAGACTCCCCACCTTCCAGCAGTGAAAAAATGTGAGAGAAGGTAGAGAGTACCTCATGATAGAACCGCCAACGGGGTTGCTGACTAACAATCGTCAGCTTACCCACTTCTCATCATCGGTAACTCTCTCTCTGAGTGTGCAAGAAGTAAAGAAAAGACAGGATAAAACAGTGTTTGTTCTCCTTTTCGAGAACCACAAAAAAAGTGGTGACACAAGTGATAGTGAGACAAAATAACCGTGCTTACTATTGTGTATATGTGCCCAATGAACCCCTGTGAGAAATAATGAACGTAATTCTGTGAGTGGGTGCACTTACCAAGTCCACATGGCAGTACTATACTGCCTACAGGCTCTGCAATGGCAGGCCTGAGACACACTTTACAAGCTGTTTCTTTGGGTGGCACAATCAGTGCTGCAAGCCCACCTGCAGCATTTGACTTACAGGCCCTGGGCACACTCAGTGCACTGTACTAGGGTCTGACATGTAAACCAAATAAGCCAATCATGGAGTCATTAATCCATGACATCAAATTAACATAGGGAGAACTTGCACTGTGGCACTGAATAGCAGTGGCACAGTGCTCACATACAATGCACCCTGCCCTAGGGCCTACCTTAGGGGTGTCTACCGTGTAGAAAAGGGAAGGTTTAGGGTCTGGTCAGTGGGTGCACTTACCAAGCCGACATGGCAGTACTAGAAGTTGAAGGGAGTCTCACGCCAATGCTACCAGGTCTAACAGTGGGCAGTATTGAGGACTGGAAAGAGAGAAAGAGGTGATGAAAAAAATACAGATCTTGTATGATAAAAGGAGGGCTGTAAAGAGAACAGTGGTCGACGTGGGAGACTGGGTCAAGATGAAGTCTCCCAGATCCAAATTCAGTCTTCCGTTTAAGGTTATCAAGGTTTTCAAAAATGCAATAAAGACGAGTGAGCCTGATTCGGGCTCTGAGGTGGAAGAGCCTGTTACAGGAGAAAAGGGCTCTGGGCCACTTCACTTGAAATGTATTCCCCGATGTTTTGCACGGTTGTGTTTATTAAAGTGAGCTTTTTCCCATTTGCCATGCACCACAGTTTTCTCTTTGCCTATGAAATCGCTTTGTTGAGTTCTTCAAAGATCCTACATGCATTCTCTATTATATTCTTTGTATCCTTTGCATTCTTAGTTAAGTTTCCTTTTATTTTCTTTAAGTTTAGAATGTGTGAGGGGGAGAAGGTGTGTCGTCCTGTGTCATGATACTCTACATTTGTCAGTCGGTCTCAGCTTGATGATGGATGGGGTCTCTGTAGCTGTGATACTTAAATAAACCTTTCTTGACCCCGTATGATCTACTCTGCTTTCTGGAGGGACACACTTCCACAGATGTCCATGTTAAATCTAGCAGCGCACAACCCACTGAGCATTCCTGCAGGTGTGGTACTTGATGGCAAAGGTTTATTGTCAGCGGTTTATGCCATAACGCCTAAAACATTGATATTTACAGCACGTAATAAAACAATCACAATTCTTGTTAATTTAAAACGACTTAAGCACAGATCATATAAATACTACACTTTGCGCATAATCCATGATCTGACGTGAAGTGCAAGTGTAAACGGATGACATACATCACTATTAAAACCAATCAATTAGATAGAGCGGTCATTAGAACTTACAAAGTGTCCCAACTAACAAGGGCATATCGAGGTTCACCGGCGTCTCCGTCTGCTTGTTACCTACTCAGAGCAATTAAACCTAATAGGAAGCCTGAAAGCTGTCTTATAAACAACAGAAATAAAACAAGAGCACAAGCCTGCTGCACAAACGTTATCTATTATGTTACAAAAACGAGGATTTGACCAAATAATTACAGTTTTGCTGACAGCCCTATGGAAATTAACCCTCAGATATGGGCCAATAGACGTCCAACACCTAAGCGAGCATTTTATAAAGTGCAGGTGCAAGTAGAAATGTGCAACAATACCTCTCGATGCTCTGTCCAGTCGATAAGGGGCTCCTGGTCGTCCTTTTTGCCCTAGTGCCTTTAATACCGGAGCCGAGCCACACTCCCGTTTATGAGGGCAGATATATCAAAGGATGACCACAGCCCCCAGAGACAACTCGGAAAATGGCAAAGCCATCACTACAGTTGGTTTATGGTTTGCACCCACTTCCTTCGCTGCTGTTTGTAGTAGGTCTGCATATGCGAAGCAATTGCCTGGCAAATCTCCATACAATCAGTTCTATAACATAAGAAAAGTGCTGCACTACAGCATCTCGGATTACGTTTTAGAAAAAGAGGACCTAGGTAGTACCTTTGGATTTTAAGCGACATATCACAGAGCAGCATAAAACACATAAATGACTCAGGGCCCCCTTATGTACTGGCACACATGTTAGATCCGCCTCCAGGAGCTTTACCCATGATTTAGCAAAGGCCCCCACCGTAAGAGTTCCTAATCTGAACATGAAATATAAAGCCCTTTTCTCAGGAGGGAACAGCAAGTCCTTAAACTGCTCCCAGCGCGGTTCACGTTTTACTTTCTGGTAATTAGTCGGAAGGATGCCTTTCCTGGCTTCTTGCTGGCGCCACATGAATAGCCAATATTTCTTTTAGACCAGTTATATGGTTGCCTTATTCATCAGTTCCAGGTTATTCTATTGCTCTACTCAACTAGTGTATGTTAGAACGTTTGTAACGTACTTGAACCAGGGTAAACTATTGTAATCCTGCATCGTCGCAGTTCCTTCCGGACCATTCTATATGAGGGAAGAGCTGGAGTCGACCACACTCGTACCCGGTGTCTTACAGGTTGAGATCCTCCGGTGAACCCCAGCTCAGCTCTTAATACTGTCATTGGGTGCCAGGACCCAGGATCAGTACACGTTACAAAAACATTTTCCCAGTTTTTGAACGGCGTGAACCTTCGTAAAATCCCACAGTTAGCACCATAAGGGCAGGCCACCCGTGCATTTGTCTTGAATGTGTCAGTGCTAGTTTTATTGGTCTCTTGCTGCTTGAGTTAGCAAAATGTAGAATCGTGGCGACAAGTTTGTTTCCGACTTTGCCAGATGAGCTTTCCAATATAAATGGTCATCCATTCGTATGCCGAGGTAGCCATGTTTTAATTAGCTACGTTGGTTTACTATCAATCCTGAATGTCAACAATATCTTTGATTTAGGATTAATGATCATATATTTTTCTCTTTATTGATTATTAACTTCTGTACTTTAGAGAATAGCTCGAAGCCTTCCAAAAGTTGATGCGTTGATTTTTCAGTATGCGCTAATATTACTGTATCATCTGCAACCAGCGGGATCGGAATATTCTCCTTCTCCAATATCGGAACATGGAGACCAAGATTCCTGAGAGAATCAGTTCCATTGATGTGAATGTTGAATAAAGCTGGGGCAAGTACGCAACCCTGCCCAACGCCAATGTTTATTTCAAACTTCTCTGTGCATTCTCCTTTTACACTGAATCTTACTCTGGAATCGCACCCCACCTGCGGGACATCATCAACACCTCCTTCGACACCGCCACCTTCCCTGAGAGCTGGAAGCACGCCGAACTCAGCGTTCTACTAAAGAAACCAACAGCGGACCCCACCGAACTCAAGAATTACTGCCCCATCTCGCTCCTCCCGTTCCCAGCCAAAGTCATCGAGAAGACCGTCAACAAGCAGCTGGCCGCCTTCCTCGAGACGAATGGATCCCTCGACCCCTCACAGTCTGCTTCCGAGCCAACCACAGCACCGAGACCGCCCTCATCGCTGCCACCGATGACATCCGAGCCCTGCTGGACAACGGTGAAACAGCGGCCCTCATCCTCCAAGACCTCTCCGCGGCGTTCAACACTAACTGCCACCGCACCCTAGTGCAGCGCCTCAGCAACATCGGAATCCAGGAGAAGGCACTGGAGTGGATCATCTCCTTCCTCGCTGGAAGGACACAGAGAGTCCGCCTACCACCGTTCAGATCTGCAGCCACGGAAGTCATCTGCGGCGTTCCTCAGGGCTCCTCGCTCAGCCCCACCCTCTTCAACGTCTACATGAGCCCCCTTGCGGCCATCGCACGCCAACACAACCTCAACATCATCTCCTACGCCGACGACACCCAGCTGATCCTCTCCCTGACCAACGACCCCGCCGCCGCCAGAAACAACCTCCACGAAGGGATGAAAGACGTAGCCGAGTGGATGACGACCAGCCGCCTGAAACTGAACTCAGACAAGACGGAAGTCCTCATCCTGGGCTCCTCGCCCTCCGCCTGGGACAACTCCTGGTGGCCCCCCGCCCTGGGCACCGCACCCAAACCGACAGACCACGCACGCAACCTGGGCTTCATCCTGGACTCCTCCCTCTCCATGACCAGACAAGTCAACGCCGTCTCCGCGTCCTGTTTTAACATCCTGCGCATGCTACAGAAGATCTTCCGGTGGATCCCCACCGAGACCAGGAAGACGGTCACCCAGCCCCTCGTCACCAGCCGACTGGACTACGGCAACGCCCTCTACGCCGGAACCACTGCCAAGCTCCAGAAGAGACTGCAGCGGATCCAGAACGCCTCAGCCAGAATCATCCTCGACATCCCCCGACGCAGCCACATCTCCGGACATCTGAGAGACCTGCACTGGCTCCCCGTCAACAAGAGAATCACCTTCCGTCTCCTCACCCACGCACACAAAGCCCTACACGACCAAGGCCCGAGCTACCTCAACAACCGCCTCAAATTCTACGCTCCCAAACGCCACCTCCGATCAACCAACCACGCCATCGCCGCCGTCCCCCGCATCCTAAGAGCGACAACAGGAGGAAGGTCCTTCTCCTACCTGGCCGCCAAGACCTGGAACACCCTCCTGACCGACCTTCGCCTGACCCAAGACCACCTCTCCTTCAGAAAGAAACTCAAGACCTGGCTGTTCGAGCAGTAGCGGCACCCCACCCCCCGCCCCCCAAGCGCCTTGAGACCCTCCGGGTGAGTAGTGCGCTCTATAAATGCCTTGATTGATTGATTGATTGAATGATTGCCGCGGGCAGATCCTTTCGGATACTCAAATAGTTGCTTGGGAACTTCCTTCCTCCAGAAGACTCCGAAGGACGGAGCGGCAACAGAATAGAATCCTATTTTTAGGTCTCCAAAGACCACGAAGAGCGGGGAGTTTCCAGGGACACGTACTTCATACAGATCATGTACAACCTCAGAGCCGGGTCGATTCTACTTTGGCCTTTTCAGGATCCGGCCTGAAGGTTAGAGAGAATATAGTTCTCCTCTGTCCAGGTCTCGAGTCGTGACTGTAAGAGTTTCCCAAAGATTTTCCTGATGTTGTCTGGAAAGGAAATTAGCTGATAGTTGGAGGGGTCATCTCGCCCCCCTTTCTTGTGAATCACCATAGATATGGAAGACTTGCATGGTTCTGGAACCAAACGTAATTACGGTGCTAAATAAAGCTGTTAAAGACCCTGAAGCACTGAACGTCTGAACTGGCCATCCCTCCTTTTCTCTGAATCCATGCAATAACGCTTAGTGGAGGTGTGGAGGAGGGAAGTCTATGTTACCGCACAGTAAACAAAGTGATGCTATCAAGAGTACAAAGGTATGTCCAAACTAGTAGACCAGGGACCTGGGGGAACAGCAGGTAACCAGAAACAATGCTTTGCTGTAGACTGATTTCTGAAAAATACCAACTCTGACTGTGTGGATGCCGCCGCTCTCCACGAACAGTTCATTAACCAGAAATGTACAGTTTTAGCATTTGCTGACACGACTTCGACAATTTGGAAAATACAGTTAAAAAGCAAAGATCGAACAATCACACTTGATTCAATCTATACACAGAATTTAGCAGATTATCCCACCCACCCATAGGATCATGAGACCACCATGAGCCAGACCTGATTACCCCCCCCCCATCGTAGGATCATGAGACCACCATGAGCCAGACCTGATTACCCCCCCCCCCCCTTGTAGGATCATGAGACCACCATGAGCAAAACCAGAGGAATCCACCCGTAGGATCATTAGACCACCATGAGCCAGGCCAGATTACCCCACCCGTAGGATCATGAGACCTCCATAGCGTTTGAGCAAGAAGCAACAGCTAAGACGCAGACGTTCTCTGTATCTGAAGTCCACAGTGGCAGGTCGAGGAGATGTGGTCATGGAGTGACTTGCGTGTATTCTCTTCCTCAGCATTCTCTTTTTTGTGTTTTCTTTCCTTTCATTCTTCTCCTTCCTGCCTGTTTTTCTTCTTTCCCTTACCCCGCCCGATTGCCCTAAATTCTTTCATTTATCAACCAAGGGGTAAGATGTTGATTAAAGCTTAATTTGAGCCTGTGGTCGCAGGTCGGGCCCATCTGCACTCTCGTTGTGGAGGCCGGCACTTATTTTCCCTCATCAGACTTTGACCCATAACGAGGGAGTGAAAAACACACGAGCGGGAAGAAAGAGGAAGAGAAAGATGAAAAAAGTGCCAAAGCGAGAATGCAGGGACCTACAGGAGTGAGATAAAGATGCAGAGAGTGTCAGGGGTGGACTAAAGAGCCAAGAGGTGGAATCAAGAGGGAGATGAAGGTGCCGAGATTGTCTGGGGGTGTATTAAAGAGTGTCTGGTGGTGGATAAAGAGCCACGAGGTGGAATCAAGAGTGAGATAAAGGAGCAGAGAGTGTCTTGCGGTGGATTAAAGACCCATGACGTGGAATCAAGAGTGAGATAAAGGAGCCAAGAGTGTCTGGGGGTGGATTAAAGAGCCATGAGGTGGAATCAAGAGTCAGATAAAGGAGCCAAGAGTGTCTGGGGTGGATTAAAGAGCCACGAGGTGGAAACAAGAGTGAGATAAAGGAGCCAAGAGTGTCTGCGGTGGATTAAAGAGTGTCGGGTGGTGGATTAAAGAGTCATGAGGTGGAATTAAGATGAGATAAAGGAGCTGGGAGTGTCTGGGGGTGGATTAAAGAGCCATGAGGTGGAATCAAGATTGAGATAAAGGAGCCGTGAGTGTCTGGGGGTGGATTAAAGAGCCACAAGGTGGAATCAAGAGTGAGATAAAGGAGCCGAGAGTGGCTAGTGGTGGATTAAAGAGCCATGAATCAAGAGTGAGATAAAGGAGCGATCCTTGACCCTGATCCAGGCAGGTCGCTCCCCACGCCGCACAGCTCTACCTGTCTGTGCCCATGTCCCTGATCTCGCTGCTGCTGCGAGTTCAAGATCCTCCTCCACCCGCAGGCTCCCACCTGCCCCTCATCCCTGGTGGCCCAGTGGTGAGCCGTAAGTATCTGTGTGTTCGCTCTGTTCCTTTTTCCCTGTTATTTGTCTGCTGTTGTATTACTTTTTGCGGTATCTGTTACCCACTGTTGTATTACTTTTTTGTATTCTGCTGCTGAATTATTTTGTGCCCGCTGTTGTATTCCTTTTCTTTGTATTCTTTGCTTCTGTCCCCATTTTTCGCTCTGTAGCTCTCCAGCATCCCAGCCTTCCTCTCCCCTTCCCGCCGATGCGTCCCCTGCTCCTCCCTCCCACCTCCCCTTCTAATGGCGGCCGTACTGAAAGCACGCCAAATGCAAACCTGCCTGCGCTCGTCCGCGCCTGGACCGCACTCAGCGCCAGACCACCTGGCAACCCGGAACGCCACTACAACGCCAGCACCCTCCATGCACTCAACATCAACCGATTATACACCTGCTTCCTGGCCACCCCAAAGCGCACCCAAGGATCCTTTTCCTGCCGGAGCTGCAGCTTTACCAGCCTTCAATACGCCACCACCTCAGATGCATACTACTCAACACCCGCTCTGCCCGCAAGCATGCCATTGAACTCTGGGACCTACCTGACTCATTCTCTACGGACAATACCTTCCTGACGGAGACCTGGATGAACCCCTCCCCTTTACCCGTCATCGCCATAGCCATCCCGGACGGCTACAAGATCACCCGCAGGGACCGTACCAACAGAGAAGGAGGAGGAATCACCATCATCCACAGGAACACCCTCAGAATCTTGACCAGCACCGCCGACACTCTCAGCGCCGCCGAACACCAGCACTTCCAGATCCACATCGAAACCAATACCACCATCAGAGGAACCCTCGTCAACAGACACCCCGGCCACAGTGCAGCGACTCCATCCCCGACTTCGTCAGCATGCATGCCCTTGCATCCACGGACTACATCCGCCTTGAAGACCTGAACTTTCACCTCAACAGCAGCTCTACCACCCTGCTCGACAACCTCGACAACCTCGGACTCAAACGGCTAGTCACGACTCCCACCCACTCCGCCAGACACATGCTCAACAGCATCTTGTCCGCCAGCAACTATGTCACCTTCAACCACACCACCAAACTCGACTGGACCGACCATCGCTGCATCCACTTCACCTTCAAGAAACCCACCATGCACCACCACACACAACGGACCCCACGCTGCAGCTGGAGCAAAAGTCACCAAAGACCAGCTAATCGCCACCCTTGCCCGAAACCCACCAACTGACACCACCGACACCAATACTAAACAAAACACAATGGTTCAGCACTCCACAGTGAATAATAATGAGCCAATACATTTTGAAGAATTTTTCCTTATTTCTTATTTTTCCTAATACAGAGAATGATTGACCGTTCCAAAATGGCGCTATAAATCGGACTTTAGTTACACGTTCATTTCCCTTTGTATACAACGGACATGCCTTGATTCCTAACTTAGAAAAGTACTTAATCTTGATGAACCGTTCCCTTTAACCTCTGTAAAAGACATCTATTTTGTGTGCCTTACTCGTACTGCATGTATATATGTCGACTTCAAGATGGCGACTCTAATCGAGTGGTCTCGTTACCACTTGGAAGTTGATCAATCACAGCTGAGTGCAAATTGTGGGATATTTAAACCTGCGATACTGAGATGAGTGTGTATCGACTTTTCCTGAAAGCGGTGACGTGTGAAGGATGATGACACTATTTTTAAGTAAGTGAGGACCTTAAGGGTGGGGATGTATTTTGACTTAAAACAGGCTCCACTTATAGTAGACTAGCCTTTACCTTTGCCATGAGCATTATATATTACGAAATAGAACCAATCTTGGGAGCACTTTGCTTCATTGTTGGGTGTTTCTATTGCTTTGGAATCCAACGGTCCTGTTTAAATAGTTGCTTCCTTTGGTACTCTATTTTTTATCTAGAATTGTCTTTAACGTGCATTTATGTGCAGGTTCGGGGTTACAAATTATAACCAATGTCACCACGAATGGAGCTTGCTTCACAGCAAAGCGATATGTCTTGGAACACAACTCTGTTAACACTGGGTGTTCCCACTGATTTGGACCACTTTTATAAGTGGTTGTTTGAGCACGGGCTTCTTATATTTTATGATTGTTTTGTAAGTCGCGGCCATTCTGGAATTGAAAACATGACCGGTGAAATACTAGTTGAGGGCGGTGCGAATTGGTGCACCCGGGGGATCTCCTGGAGCTTGGTTGCCCATGTTTTGATGCGGGTCCGCCCGCCGGCGGCTGTGGAGCACGTAATATGCTCTGTGGCCGCTGGTGGGACCCTTGTTTGATCGCAGGTTTCTTGGGCTCTTGGGACTGTCCATGGATGCTCGAAGGAGCAGTGCACCCTACATCTGGTATTTCCTGATCCTTATCATTACGTGATGGGTAACAACACACGTTTGGTGGCTCAGTCCTTCTCTATGCTTTTAACATAAATATGTGTAGGACGTATAATGCAAACAACGTCTATACACGACTTCAATTATTTATCCTTTTACAAAGGGGGATTACAAGCGCCACAATGACTGGTTGAGAAACCTTGGACAATCCAAGGAACCCGTTGTTGCTAAACATATTGAAGCAAATAATCGAAGGACGTACAAATAACATATTGACAAGGTATGTAGAAACCTTAGTGTTGAATACTGGGACAATCATAATGTCCATAAAATATCAGTATGAGTAAGAAGAACATTCCTCTCTATACACTAGGTGGCCATCCCTGCACACTTTTGCGTCTCTGAACCATTACATCCGTGAATGCACCTATTGGTCGTTAAAATCAACAGTTGAAATCTATTCACTACCTTTGGTAAGCAATGTTTTAGAAATCTGAAATCAGAATAACGTAGAAAATTCTAGGATCAACATAGTATCTACTTGATAAGTAAACATAACATACATATGTATGATTAGCTCCTTCCCATTGGAAATGTAAAGACAAAGAAATATGTAAATAGGCTCTCTTTCTCTCCTTCTGTTAAATTCTGAAATATCACTGTGCTCTGATGTGTTTTGTAAAACGAATATGAACATGTAAGGAAATCCGTCTAGTAGGTGACTCTAGTCCTCTTACAATGCAAAAGTCTCATTTTTTTAACTTGTACTAAGTAATCATGTATTTTGAAGTTATGGTGTATTGAAGTATTAAAATATCTGTTTTTTATCTGTAAATAGTGGTTTGTAATATGTATATTTCTGTATATTTAATTTTGTAGCCCTGAAGAAGTCCTCTGGACAAAACGCGTTGGCTACGCTTTGCATGAAGAAATAAGAATAAAATAATTTTTTAAGCCCTACTGAACGGATTCTTCAAAATTTATTGGCTCATTATTATTCACTGTGGAGTGCAGAACCATTGTGTTTTGTTGTGAAATTTGGGGTGAATGCCCTGGGAAGCCTAGGGGTATGTGGCTTCAGGTTCGTGGCACCCATACTCATTGTACACAAGAGACCAAATTGTAGATAGGTGCGGTCATATTGCCTTGTACCCTTGATGCTTTTTTGTTGTTTAAACCGACACCGATACTGCTACCCGCAACCTCAGGCAATGGATTGACGACTGTGCCAACACTCTCGCCCCGATCAATAAACCCTTAAACAGATGCACCAACAAAAAGCCATCTGGTTCACCGCCGACCTCCAGGCATCCAAGCAGACCTGTTGAAGGGTCAAGATGAAGTGGCACCTCGAACAGACACCGGACAGCAATGCAGCCCAAAAGAATGCCATCCGCAGACACCACCAACTCATTCGAACTGCCAAAAGGGCTTCTTTCAAGGAACGCTTGACAACAACGCACACAACAGCAAAGAGCTCTTCAACATCATGAAGAAACTCTCCAACCCCAGCTCCAACTCCAACAACATCCTGACAACATCGTGTCTTCGTAAGACCTATGCGACTCCCTAGCCACCTTCTTCCACTGTAAGATCGCAGACATCCACATTAGCTTCAACAACCAGGCCCCCTGAACAGCCACACCAACCCCCTGCTCTCCTCTACCCATGTCAACGACGACAACACCATCAAAATCATGAACACCATCCACTCCGGCTTACCATCAGACCCCAGCCCGCACCACAACTTCAACAAAGCAAGCTCCACCATTGCACCCCATCTCCGCCAGATCATCAACAACTCCTTCGAGACCGCCACCTTACCGGAGAGGTGGAAGGACGCAGGGATCAACGCCCTACACAAGAAATCCAAGGCGAACCCTAAGGACCTCAAATACTTCCGGCCCATCTCCCTACTCCCGCGTTCCCAGCAAAAGTCATTTGTGAAGATTGTCAACAGGCAACTGACCCTCTTCCTCAAGGAGAACAACATCCTGGACCAATCCCAATCCAGATTCCGCTGCAACCACAGCATCGAAACTGCCTTCATCGCTGCCACCAATGACATCAGGAACCTGCTGGACAATGGAGAAACCGCGGCCCTCATCCTCCTGGACCTTTTGACCGACTTCAACACCGTCTGCCACCACACCCTACGCACATGCCTCCCCAACGCAGGGATCTACGACAAAGCCCTGGACTGGACCACCTCCTTCCGCACTGGCAGAACCCAGAGTGTCCGCCTCCCTCCATTCCAATCTAAAGCCACCAATATTGTCTGCGGCATACCCCAAGGATCATCCCTCAGCCCGACACTCTTCAACATCTACATGGCACCTCTCACCCACATAGACCGATCGCATGACCTCAACATCATCTCATATGCGGACAACACCCAGCTGATCATCTACCTCACCAAGGCCCCCACCACTGCCAAAACCAACCTCCACGAAGGAATGAAGGCCCTCACCGAATGAATAAAGAACAGCCGCCTGAAACTGAACTCGGACAAGACGGCTGCACCCTGTCCGCCCGGGACGACACCTGATGGTCGGCCACACTGGGAGATTCATCGACTCCCATTAACCACGCGAGCAATCTGGAGTCCATCCTGGACTCATCGCTGTCAATGATCCAGCAAGTCAATGCCGTATCCTCATCCTGCTTCAACACCCTCTAGAGGCTCCGCAAGATCTACAGATGGATCCCCACCGGAACCAGAAGGACAGTCACCCAGGCCCTCGTCACCTGCAGGCAGGACTACGCCAACGCCCTCTACGCAGGAACCTCGGCCAGATTCCATAAAAGACTTCAACGCATACAGAATGCCTCTGCATGCCTCAGCCTCGACATCCCCCGCCACAACCACATCACATCCCACCTGAGAGCCCTGCACTGGCTCCCCATCAACAAGAGGATCACCTTCAAGCTCCTCACCCACGCATACAATGCACTCCACAACACCGGACCAGCGTACCTCAACAGACGACTCAGCTTCTACACACCGAACCGCCAGCTTAGCTCCGCTGACCTCACCCTCGACACCGTCCCTGTGTGGGTGAAATACCCCCTAAGTCCTCAGACCCCATCCACTGAGTGAGAGACACCTGTGTGGGTGAAATACCCCCTGCATCCTCAGACCCGGTTCACTGAGTGAGAGACCCCTGTGTGGGTGAAATACCCCCTCCATTCTCAGACCCCATCCACTGAGTAAGAGACCCCTGTGTGTGTGTAATACCCCCTCCGTCCTCAGACCCCATCCACTGAGTGAGAGACTGCTGTGTGGGTGAAATACCCCTCCATCCTCGGACCCCATCCACTGAGTAAGAGACCCCTTTGTGGGTGAAATACCCCCTCCATTAGACCCTATCCACTGAGTGAGAGACCCCTGTGTGGGTGAAATACCCCCTCTGTCCTCAGACCCCATCCACTGAGTGAGAGACCCCTGTGTGGGTGAAATACCCTCTCCATCAGACCTCATCCAATGAGTGAGAGACCCCTGTATGGGTGAAATACCCCCTTCATCAGACCCCATCCAATGAGTGAGAGACTCCTGTGTGGGTGAAATACCCACTCCATCAGACCCCATCCACTGAGTGAGAGACCGCTGTGGGGGTGAAATACCCTCTCCATCAGACTCCATCCACTGAGTGGGAGACCCCTGTATGGGTGAAATACCCCCTCCATCAGACCCCATCCACTGAGTCGGAGACCCATGTGTGAGTCACACCCGATGGTTCTGTCTCATGACTTTATTGTCATGCGTAGGTTCATTGTGAACCTACGCATAGTGCGGGCCACATATTGGACTGTATTTGTTCAAATTTTAACTTGTTGACCTGTTCATCCCCAGTAGTCCAAACTTGGTCTGATCACAAATTTATTCCTTTTGAGGTGACCTTTAACTCACCCCATAATACCGACAGAGATATTAAAATAAGATCTACAGGAGGAAAGAAACCTGATTGGAAAAAAGTCCTCGCCCAACCAAATTTTCTAACAAATGTAACAGAGACTAAACCTATACTATCTGGCCACACCGCAATAGATAATCAATATTTTTATGATTGGATTACAACTCTTAGTAACCAACCAGACCTGTTGAAGGAAAAAACTACAAAAGGCAACAGAAACAAAAGAAGTGCCCCCTGCTTCTCCCCCACTTTGAAGAGTGAACTAGGCAAAGTGAGATCATTAGAGCGCAGATGGCGCAGAAAATATGCGGAAGAAGACCACAGGATCTATAAAGCAGCACGTAGGCAGTATCATACTGCTATTAAACTAGCAAAAAAAGCTTACTTCTCAGAGGCCATTGCCTCTTCGGGAAATGATCAAAAAGAAATATTCAAGATTGTAAATAGCTTTACTAATCCTAGGGCACTTGCCCGAGATATTCCGCCTCGCTACCACTGTGCAATTCCATAGCAGATTACTTTGACAATTAAATTCAAGCTATCGTCAAGGAATTTCCACCTCCAACCTTAACTTCAATCCCTACTGGAAACACACTTATAGAAGCGAATGGAATGAACAATCCAAAAAAAACCCATCTTAATGTTTTTGCTCCCATTTCTCTGGAGGAATCACGTCAGGCCATTCTGTCCAGCAAGTCTGGATCACCATTCGATCCGTGTCCTCCCATGTTCTTAAGAGCCCTGGCCAATGAGGTAAATCCCATAGTTAATGGGATTATTAACTCATCATTGGCAACGGCAGAGATTCCATCAGAATGGAAATTAGCCGCGGTTAAACCCCTCCAGAAGAAGCCTCTACCTGACCCTACTATTCTTTCCAACTTAAGGCCTATTTCACTGCTGCCGTTGTTATCCAAATTGACTGAGTCATTCGTCAACCGTCAACTTACTACATATCTAGAAGACAATAACATCCTGCATTCGAATCAGTCGGGATTCAGGTCCAAACATTCGACCGAATCTGCACTCTTATTCTCTGCTGAATCCCTGCTCTCCGCTATGGATCTAGGGAAGAAGGCCGTCTTGATATTACTTGATCTATCGGCGGCCTTCGATACGGTCTCCCACACCATCTTGATTGACCGTCTCCTGAGCGCAGGGATAGGTGGAATAGTGCTAGACTGGTTCAAAAACTTCCTGAGCCAAAGACGACAAATCACTGTGCTGGGCCAATTTAGATCTGAGGAAAAACCGATCAAAACAGGGGTACCACAGGGCTCTATTTTGAGCCCGATACTTTTCAATCTTTATATGGTACCTCTGATTGAGCTAATTTCTCCGTATCAGATCAGCACTATTTCCTACGCTGACGATACACAGCTCATTCTGGTACTCGACAGGGAGTCACTACAAGCGGAAGATAACTTTAAAACGTGCCTAACAGCGACATTTGAATGGATGAAGACCAATCACTTGAAGTGCAATTCTGGAAAAACAGAAATACTTCCATTTGGCCCGCAAAATCTGTTTTCCCCTAAGCAGTGGTGGTCTGAAGGCGCTGAAGCTCCCCCGAACACCATCTCCTCTGCCCGCAACTTGGGTGTTAAGTTCGACAATGCGCTATCCTTCAAGCAACAAGCCATTGGGGTAGCAAGTACCTGTTTTCATATCATCAGAATGCTAAGGAAGTTTTTTGTCCTCCTTCCTCTGTGCACGAGAAAGACGGTAGCGGTGGCACTTATTACATCAAGACTGGACTACTGCAACAGCCTATATGCGGGAGCTAATAAGACCGTGCTACACAGGTTGCAGATGGTCCAGCATGCCGCCGCCCGCCTTGTCCTGGGCTGGCCCAGGAAATCATCGGCCTCGGCCGCACTCCGTGCCCTCCATTGGCTTCCTATTCATAAGCGCCTATTATTTAAAATCTTGATCATTACTTTTAGAGCTTATCACGCACAAGGACCTAGATATCTCTCCAAAAACTTCAAACGGCATCGTCCAACTCGGAATCTGAGATCCTCCCACCTTAACCTGCTAGTTGTTCCAAAATTTAGACTAGCGACTAAAGGTGGAAAATCCATCGTAGTGTTAGGCTCCAGAGCCTGGAACAAACTTCCTCCCGCGCTTCGTCAAATTCCATCAGAATCTCTTTTTAGGAAAGCCTTAAAGACCTGGGTTTTTACGCTTACTGATACGGGCTGTAAGGCTTTGGTGTAAAGTTTATCTGCATAAGAGTTGTTCCAGCGTACCCACCTTTTTCTATTCTGGGGTGGCTCACAGCGCCAAGATGCTCCTTGGAGTGACAGAATGCGCTATACAAAAGCCATTTTACATTACATTACTACAACCTGCTTCTTTCCTTGTTTTATGAGTGAACCCCTGAAGGGGAAGGTGAACAAGAAAGCAGCAGAGAAATGCAAACCCTGATGTGGTGCAAAGCAGCGGGAGAGAGTTGATTGTCGGAGGTAGTCATTGTGGCGAGGTCCGTCTCGTACAATTGCTGCTCCTTGAGAGGTATCAGTTTTCTTCTAAATGTACTTTACATTTTGTTAATAGTGCTAGTGCGCTGCCAGTGCTGCCGTTCCTAATACTTTCAGTGCCAGTTTGTGACCTGAGTTGTTGGTACTAGATAGTAAAAGGTTGTGCTGCTTATTCGCAGCGAAACCCTCTTCTATGCAGTCCCGGCTATGTTTTTGCTTACTGGAGGGGCATCGTTCAATAAGAATGGAAAAGATCTTCAATTTGTAGCGTTCCTTAAAAAGTAAAAATGTCTTTAGTTGCAAATTGTCCTTGATTTATGTGTGGTACGACGTTCCCGTTGTGCGCTCTCTTTCATCATGTAACTAGCGTGTGTGACAGAGCTTTTTTTTTTTACAAGACATGCGAATACCTTGCAGGTGTCTTATTCCATTGTTGTAAAGACAGAGGCCTCATTTGTCACAATTGTCTAAGCTATTCAGCTAAGTTGTGCCAATGTAGCTTTGTTTTTAGACTGAATTAATCTGTTTAGTAAACAGGTTCTCTTGGTTTCTTCTAGCAAACTTAATTCAGCGCAGCTCACGTGCTCAGTTTCTATGTTGTAGCTCTCCTTGACAGCAACTCTGAAAACAAATGTGTGCAGGGCCTTCTGTTCATCTGGGCAGTGTGCGAGCTCTGCATTCACATCATAATGTTATGCAATTATTTCATAACCTGTTGCAGAGGCCTGCTTGGGAATTGTTTAGCAGTGATACGAGAGTATTTAATACAGAACCTCTCTTGTTTTGCACATACT
>NW_028255785.1:0-23215 GCF_964263255.1 Lissotriton vulgaris | reverse complement strand
AAAGTGTAGCGATTGTGGTGCCCGGGGGTCGAGGGATGGTACTACTATCAAAATCCCGAAGATGGTATGCGTGTGGGGACGTTTGTAGAAGAGGCAGAGTGAACTACAGTGACCAGCATTCCAAGGGGCAAGCAGGAAGAGCCATGAGACCTAAGGCATATTAGCCCCTCCCCTTCTCATGGACGGTGCTTGTCAATTTTTGTTTGTTGAGAGGATCGGAGAGGCGGAAGGTGTTCCCCGCCGGATTCCAGCGAGAAGCTAGAAGATTCCTGGATTTGAGAAGCCGTGATTACCCAGCGTTTGGAACTGTCAGCGCTTTTCTGATAAGTACTCAAAAAACGGAAACGGGCTCGTTTTCGTTTTCTACCTTGTTGTTTAAAAGTCCCTAGCTAGTTAGATTAGGGCACTCTTGGGACGATTGCTTGTTCTTGCAACTCATATTAGGCAGCGTTCTGCCTGAAGACGCGCTGCGCTAATATTCCTTGTACTGTCTCTCCAGAGAGGATTTCTGGGAGACGTAGTCTCAGAACTGTTTATTGTTTTGTTTGTTTTGTTCACGGACAGTTCTTGCCACACAGAGACAGAGACATTATTCCACGGACGTTTTCTTGTGGGTTCCCTGAAGCAATATTGTGGCTGACTCTGAGAGTGGTTTGTGCCATTTTAAACAACCGCTATTTTTCCATTTCCTTTTTGACTACCTCAGGCCACTGTTCTGAACTCATTACAGAACGAGTCATAGTCCTTGCAGGCTTGCTGTGGTGTCCTCTATTCACTGCCAGGGTTTTGTATGATTCCGGTGAGTGATGTGCCTACGAATTGCTTCATATACTGTCCGAGAAACCTGAAGTGTAGTGTTGACTGTGTTCCTTACTTTTCCCTAATCAGGTGGGTCCTCTCCTGCTGTCCTAAGCATCTTGGTGACCAGACTCCCGGGGGATCCCAAGGAATCATCGCTACCCATTTTTTATTTTATCCACTTCCCCTTTCCCGGCTAGGTACGTGTGCGCACAGTGTGTTTCGCTTCCACTGTGGGTTCCGTGTCTGGTGGGGTAAGGAGAGCTTAGCATCCGAAGTCGTTTCTGCCGGACACCCTGAGCTAAGGTTAGTGGCGTGTGTGAGCCTGCGCTGCTGCCAATCCATGACAGATTGACAAGCCCAAGTTGACACACCGGCCCGAACGATGAATGTTGAGGCAGTCTTGGCCTCCCTGGTGGAAGGCATGGCCGCCTTACAACAGGAAGTAGCCACTTCCAGAGCTGAAAATCAAACCCTGTATAAAGAAGTGGGCACATTAAGAAGGGAAGTCGCAGGACTAGTCCAGAAAGGAACAGGAGGGAGTCCTTATATTAAACCTGCTACCTTACCTCCCCCTGGCGCAAAAAAACCTATAGAAGTGGAAGGGGGTGGGTTCTCTGTTCCCCCTCAATTAGCCACCTCTAGTGCCTTCTCGGCTGAAGCCGCTCATACCGTTTATGTGGTGCAGACCGTAGGCGTTCCTTTAGCTTCCCCTGAACGCTTTTACGGAGACCCCCGTAAGTTTGAAACATTCCTGAATCAATGTAGGTTACATTTTTTATGTAAGCCCGGGGTATTTCAGGACGATTCTGCTAAGACAGCTTTTATGATGTCTTATATGGGGGGTAATGCTGCTAGCTGGAACATCCCTTTGCTGGAGAAGAACGACCCAGTGCTGCACGATTTTTCTGCTTTTTGTGTTGAGTTGCGCAAACTTTTTCATCGCAAATCTCACATGATGACCCTGGATAGGGAACTACTCACCATACGTCAAGGTTCACAGGACTTGCTGACTTATATCACCTCATTCAACAGGTTGGTGGTAGAGACCGATTGGCCCCCTGCAAAACGCATCTCGTTATTTTATCAAGGCCTTCGTGGTGAATTAAAAGACGTCCTTGCACAAGTGGTACAGTTACCCGACACCTGTGAAGAATTCATTGATTTGACTGTCCAGTTGGACCACAGGCTCCTAGAGAGAAGAGGGGATAGATCACGAGAAGACAATCGCCCTTTCTACCCTCGCTTTAGAGGTCCGATAGAAGAACGTTCCAAACCCTCCGAAGGTCCTGAACCCATGCAAATCGGTGGTATCCGTGGACCGCTGACACAGGAAGAAAAAGAGAAAAGGCGTCGTTTGAAGCAATGTCTCTATTGCGGAAAAGGGGGTCACTTCATTAAGGACTGTAGAGCCCGGAACACCGTTCCAGCCAGAAACCCCGTCCCAAGGATACAAGCTCTAGTACAGTCCGATCAACCGACGGAAAACTGAAGAACCCAAACCAGGAAGAGGTCTCTGTCTTGGGTTGTTTGCCGCAAATGATCTCCCCATGTCTTGCAAACACATTGCATCCTGCCGTGGCGCATATGAACCTTCAAATCATTCTCTGGGTCACCCCACAGAAATCATTGAATATAGATGCCTTAGTAGATTCAGGAGCCACCGGGAACTATATTGATCAGGAGTTTGCCATGAAGATCGGAATCGCATGTGAGAAAAAAGAAAAACCGGAGTTGGTGAAAGCCGTGGATGGAACTGTTTTATCATCGGGTCCAGTGGCCTACCACACCTGTCCCATGCTGATGCACATTGGAAACAATCATCAGGAATACATCCAGTTTGATCTCATTGATGCCCCCCAGTTTCGGCTCATCCTGGGAATGCCCTGGTTAACTCTACATGATCCAAAGGTCTGTTGGGCTGCACGCACTATCACCTTGTCATCCGATTACTGTCAGGAACATTGTACTCAGGTTTCTTCGGTTCCCTGCACTACCGAACTCTCGTCTTCTCTTTGTCTGGCGGCTGCATGTCCTCTTGAGCGATACTGTTGTGCCACGATACTTTCCTTGGAGTATCAGTCGTTCTCCCCTGTGTTTGACAAACAACAGGCTACCCAATTGCCGCCACACAGGGTATACGACTGAAGAATCGATCTCGTACCGGGAGCAGATATTCCATGTAGCAGGGTCTATGCCATGACCGAGAAGGAGACAGAATATCTGAAAACATACATTGAAGAGAACTTAGCATCGGGATTCATCAGGCACTCATCATCTCCTGCCTCATCCCCTATGTTTTTTATTCCCAAGAAGGATTGCGCAGAATTAAGGCCTTGTATCGACTACCGAGCCATTAACCGTGTGACCATCAAAAACCGGTACCCTCTCCCCTTGATACCTGTGCTCATGGACCAACTCAAAGGAGCCAGATACTTTACCAAACTCGATCTGCGTGGAGCCTATCATCTGGTGCGTGTCAAAAAAGGGGATGAGTGGAAGACAGCATTTCGAACGAAGCTGGGCCTGTTTGAATATAGGGTAATGCCCTTTGGGCTGTGCAATGCCCCCGCCGCATTTCAGTTTTTCATGGACGAGGTTCTGCGGGGTTGTCTAGAAACCTATTGCATAGTCTACATCGATGACATCCTGGTGTATTCCTCCACTCTTTCAGAACATGTTATGCATGTGAAGTCTGTGCTAGACCGGTTACAACGTAACTCTCTCTACGCCAAGTTGGAGAAATGCTTGTTCCACGTCCAGGAAGTGTCCTTCCTTGGGTACATCATCAACGAGAAAGGCTTTCAAATAGACTTGAGTAAAGTGGAGGCGATACTCAATTGGACTACACCCAAAACCGTGAAAGCTGTACAAAGCTTTCTCGGTTTCGCAAACTACTATCGTAGATTCATCAAGGATTTCTCCAGGATCATACATCCGATTTCTTGTTTATTAAGGAAGAATATGCCTTTTGTGTGGAGTAAAGATGCGGACGCGTCTTTTCAATACCTGAAGAAGCAGTTTACTCAAGCTCCTATTCTTCGTCACCCTGACTCACAACTACCATTTATACTGGAAACCGACGCATCTCAATATGCTGTGGGGGGAGTGCTTTCCCAAAGACACCCTAGTACGGGCCAAGTACACCCTGTTGCCTTCTTCTCTAAAAAGCTCACGCCATGTGAGGTGAACTATGCCATAACAGACAAAGAACTTTTAGCTATAAAAAGGGCATGTGAGGAATGGCGTCATTATCTACTAGGCGCAGTACATACAGTTGAGATCTATACTGATCACCGGAATTTGTTATTTTTGAAAACAGCTAAGGCCCTCACTCCCCGACAGTTACGGTGAACTCTGTTTTTCTCTGACTATAACTTCATTATCAAATACAAACCCGGACCCCAAAATGGGAAGGCAGATGCGCTGTCACGTCTGGAGGATGGAGAACTGAGAAAGACCGAAGACATGGAAACACCTTTGATCCTTCAGGAAACAACTGCAAGCGTGGGATCTGTAGCTCTCCTGTCGTCAAACAACTTTCTTGAGGACGTGAAAATAGCCCTTGCAGATATGAACGTACTTGAATGGATACAAGAGGATCCAGAGCATCGTACGGAAAAGGATGATCTCGCCTACCAGGATGCTGCGCTGTTTATCCCCACCGATGCCCTAAGACAACGAGTTTTGGCCTGGTCTCATGATTCGGTTCTGGGGGGTCACATGGGTATGTACAAAACTATTGCTATCGTGGAACGTTCCTTCTGGTGGCCTCAGCTAAGAGAGGAAGTCCGGTCTTATGTGAGGAACTGTGCCATCTGTACGCAAGGAAAAGCTGTGCATGCTCGACCGGTGGGACTACTGAGACCCTTGCCCATACCTCCCCAGCCTTGGCACACTCTCTCCATGGATTTTATTGTTGAGATGCCCCCTTGTGATGGAATGACAGTGATATTAGTTGTCGTCGATCACTTGACGAAGATGGGCCATTTCATACCTCTGGAGGATGTCCCCACATCTACTGAATTAGCAAAAGTGTTTCTTCAACATATAGTCCGGGCCCATGGTCTTCCTTGTGTTTTGATCACCGACAGGGGTTCTCAGTTCACTTCTCGATTCTGGAAGGCGTTATGTACCACCTTGAACATTGATGCCCGTCTATCCTCCAGCTACCACCCTCAGACGGATGGAAAGACGGAGCGCCTGAACCAGACCCTGGAGCAATATCTTCGTTGTTTCTCTCTGAGGAATGATATGGACTGGACTGTGTTACTTTGGATGGCCGAATTCGCATACAACAATGCCGTGCACTACACACTGGGTTGTTCGTCTTTTTTTTGTCTCCATGGGTACCATCCACACATCCTTCCCTTTGAGTGGCCTGTCCATTCCCCTGTTCCTAGCATCCACGAACACCACGCCCATCTGAGAGCGGTGTTGTTGGATGCACGAAACAGCCTGGCCGATGCCCAGTCCGCGCAGAAACGCTTCGCTGACAGGAAAAGGAGGGTCGAACCGACATATGGGGTAGGAGACAAGGTGTGGCTCTCCACCAAGAATCTCCACATCAAAGGGCATACCAAACTGACACCCAAATACGTGGGCCCCTATAGTATAGTGGAAGTGATCAACCCTGTTGCTGTGAAACTCCTGCTCCCGGTGGGTTGGAAGATTCATCCTGTGTTCCATGTCTCCCTCCTGGTTCCCTGCCCTCCCAGTATGAGGCTCCCGGTAGCTCCACTTCCTATTGATGTGGATGGTCAGGAGGAATTTGAGGTGCAGTCCATCCTAGATTCCCGTATGGTGAGGGGCAGGATCCAGTACTTGGTGGAGTGGAAAGGTTACGGCCCGGAAGATCGGTCTTGGGAACCCTTAGGGAATCTGCACTGTCCGGAACTAGTTGACCGGTTCCATGCCCTGCATCCGGGCAAGCCTGGTCGACCGCCGAGTCGGCAGTCCTCGAGAGGGGGTTCTGTAGCGATTGTGGTGCCCGGGGGTCGAGGGATGGTACTACTATCAAAATCCCGAAGATGGTATGCGTGTGGGGACGTTTGTAGAAGAGGCAGAGTGAACTACAGTGACCAGCATTCCAAGGGGCAAGCAGGAAGAGCCATGAGACCTAAGGCATATTAGCCCCTCCCCTTCTCATGGACGGTGCTTGTCAATTTTTGTTTGTTGAGAGGATCAGAGTGGCGGAAGGTGTTCCCCGCCGGATTCCAGCGAGAAGCTAGAAGATTCCTGGATTTGAGAAGCCGTGATTACCCAGCGTTTGGAACTGTCAGCGCTTTTCTGATAAGTACTCAAAAAACGGAAACGGGCTCGTTTTCGTTTTCTACCTTGTTGTTTAAAAGTCCCTAGCTAGTTAGATTAGGGCACTCTTGGGACGATTGCTTGTTCTTGCAACTCATATTAGGCAGCGTTCTGCCTGAAGACGCGCTGCGCTAATATTCCTTGTACTGTCTCTCCAGAGAGGGTTTCTGGGAGACGTAGTCTCAGAACTGTTTATTGTTTTGTTTGTTTTGTTCACGGACAGTTCTTGCCACACAGAGACAGAGACATTATTCCACGGACGTTTTCTTGTGGGTTCCCTGAAGCAATATTGTGGCTGACTCTGAGAGTAGTTTGTGCCATTTTAAACAACCGCTATTTTTCCATTTCCTTTTTGACTACCTCAGGCCACTGTTCTGAACTCATTACAGAACGAGTCATAGTCCTTGCAGGCTTGCTGTGGTGTCCTCTATTCACTGCCAGGGTTTTGTATGATTCCGGTGAGTGATGTGCCTACGAATTGCTTCATATACTGTCCGAGAAACCTGAAGTGTAGTGTTGACTGTGTTCCTTACTTTTCCCTAATCAGGTGGGTCCTCTCCTGCTGTCCTAAGCATCTTGGTGACCAGACTCCCGGGGGAACCCAAGGAATCATCGCTACCCATTTTTTATTTTATCCACTTCCCCTTTCCCGGCTAGGTACGTGTGCGCACAGTGTGTTTCGCTTCCACTGTGGGTTCCGTGTCTGGTGGGGTAAGGAGAGCTTAGCATCCGAAGTCGTTTCTGCCGGACACCCTGAGCTAAGGTTAGTGGCGTGTGTGAGCCTGCGCTGCTGCCAATCCATGACAAAAAGCAAGCCTCTTGGGAACTGGGCGACCATCGAATCAGGACAACAACAGCCTATATTTACCTTGGGGTGTGGCTAATGGAAAAGGCCACCTTAGCCACACATATAAAACATCTAAACACTAAAACCAACTGCACAATTCCCTCACTGTGGCACATAAGCCAAGGCTTGTCAAGCCCAATAGCAGAGCCAATGCTGACAGCCTGTAAAGCAAAATTAATTCCTGCCATCAATTCCAGACAACAGGCCTTCCTTGGAGCTTTAGACAAATGCATAGCAGCAGCTCGGACAAAATCATACAAGACAGTGATGCAGGCACCCAGACAAGCAAGGAGCACCAGGCTACAGCTAAAACTAGGACTCAATTGATCAGAATTAGCGATACAAGGAATTTATTTAAGTACTACATCAGGGTCCTTAAGTTTCCCGATAACAATCTTATGTTTTACTTGAAAGCGATGTTCAGAGTAGTGGACTCCCCCGGCACATTAAGCTGGGTCAAGCATCAGGGACCCTGAACATAGAAACAGAGAGTATGTCCCTACACAAGACCCCCTTTCAGCTTGGTCAAAGACTGTGAAGCAGGTCCAGTCCATCTCGTACGAAAAGGGTCGGGCCTCACTCAGCCATAACATCAACACAACCACACTGGACACATCTTTCATCTCGGGTAAAGCCAAATAATACCTATGTGATGCCCTTTTTAGTTCAAGCATGCAGGAAAATCCTGTTTATGAGGCTCATTGCCCTTAAGATCCCAAATTTCAGCTTAACATGGGCACAAAATAGTTGGGCTGTCTCTTGTCAGTTATGCAATTACTATAAGGAATCTTGGTTTCACCTACTATGATGTTGCACCAAACTGACCGGCGAACGCCATTGGCTGCTTCACTTGATTTTTAGGGCCAAGGGCACAAGGTCCTGCAAGGAGGCTTTGGACTGGTGTTTCTCTGAAACAAATACTTGCCTAATCGCAAGAGTGGGGAAATGTACACATTTAATTGAAATGCACTTGATGCCCAGCCTAAGCTCTCAGAATTGAGGACAGGCAACAATCTTGAAAAAATAATTTGCTAGTGCCTGCCGCAGCGCGAGCATAAATTCAAATTGACGGGCTCTAATAATTAAGTATGGGCGAAATTTGCGAACACGCATTCCACGAATTCGTGCGAAATCGAATTCGCAATCCCCAGAATCTGCAAATTTGTGCGAATTTGCGGATTTTTGTTTTTTTGCGTGTTCGTGAGTTTTTTTTGAGTGTTTGCAGGGTTTTTTGAGTGTTCGCGGGGCTTTTTGTGTGTTTGTGGGCCGCTTGCATGGCGAAGTTACCCATGCGCTCGTGTATAGGCACAGCACCCTCTGGTTCACCACTGCCACCCTCTGGTTCATCATTGCCACCCTCTGGTTCACCACTGCCACCCTCTGGTTCACCCCTGCCACCCTCTGGTTCACCACTGCCACCCTCTGGTTTCACGACTGCCACCCTCTGGTTCATCACAGCACCTATGGTTCACCACTGCCACCCTCTGGTTAACCACTGTCACCATCTGGTTCAGCACTGCCACCCTCTGGTTCACCACTGCCACCCTCTAGTTCACCCCTGCCACCCTCTGGTTCACCACTGCCACCCACTGATACATCACAGCACCCTCTGGTTCACCTCTGGTTCAGCACTGTCACCCCCTGGTTCACCACTGCCACCCGCTGGTTCTCCACTGCCACCCTCTGGTTCATCACAGCACCTCTGGTTCACCACTGCCACCCTCTGGTTAACCACTGTCACCCTCTGGTTCAGCACTGCTACCCTCTGATTAACCACTGCAACTCTCTGGTTCACCACTGCCACCCTCTGGTTCACCCATTCCACCCTCTGGTTCACCACTGCCACCCTCTGGTTCACCCCTGCCACCATCTGGTTCATCACTGCCACCCTCTGGTTCACCCCTGCCACCGTCTGGTTCAGCACTGCCACCCTCTTTTTCAGCCCTGTCATCCTCTGGTTCACCCCTGCCACCCTCTGGTTAACCACTGCCACCCTCTTTTTCAGCACTGTCATCCTCTGGTTCACCCCTGCCACCCTAAGGTTCACCACTGCCACCCACTGGTACATCACAGCACCCTCTGGTTCACCCCTGCCACCCTCTGGCTCAGCACTGTCACCCCCTGGTTCACCACTGCCACCCTCTGGTTCACCACTGCCACCCTCCAGTTTATCACAGCACCTCTGGTTCACCACTGCCACCCTCTGGTTAACCACTGTCACCCTCTGGTTCAGCACTGCTACCCTCTGATTAACCACTGCAACTCTCTGGTTCACCACTGCCACCCTCTGGTTCACCCATTCCACCCTCTGGCTCACCGCTGCCACCCTCTGGTTCACCCCTGCCACCATCTGGTTCATCACTGCCACCCTCTGGTTCACCCCTGCCACCGTCTGGTTCAGCACTGCCACCCTCTTTTTCAGCACTGTCATCCTCTGGTTCACCCCTGCCACCCTCTGGTTAACCACTGCCACCCTATTTTTCAGCACTGTCATCCTCTGGTTCACCCCTGCCACCCTCTGGTTAACCACTGTCACCCTCTGGTTCAGCACTGCCACCCTCTGGTTAACAGTTGCAGTGTTGAATGCAGGATGGTGTACATCTCATGGATCCCTTTCGAAACACGACGGGCAGTAGGGTTTACAATTTAGAGCCAGTGTTGATTGCCAGGATGGTGTACACCTCATGGATCCCTCTTTTTTATTGCGCATTGTGATATGCAAGGTGGATACGGCCATATCGCCTGAGGCAGTGTGGAGAACTGGGACATGCGGTGCTGTGAATAATTGTTCCAGGATCTGGGCATTGTTCAGTTCCTGCCTGGCCAGAAAGTGTTCTTTAGCAGTTTTGATGTCGCAGAATGCGCAATTTACATTAATGTAGCATGTATTGGGAGGGCGGCAACAGATACTGTCGACCGAGTGAGGTCATTGCTAAGACAAAGCAGGAGTGCCTCTCTAATGCGTGGGGCACTCACAAGTGTGGAGCGGCAGGCGAGGGGACACAGGGTCACAGCAGATGCAGCTGTCATTTAATCTCAACGATGGGTATGCCATGAACATTACGATTGGCAAGAAACAACGGAAATGAAGACGCCCCATCAAGGGCCGTTCATTGGCCAAGGATACACCTATTAAATGGCAGGACTGTTCAAAAGACTGTGGCTTATCATCGACGGCTTTTCCGCACTGATGAAGGCAGAAGCCAGAAACGCGTCTGCGGATATGACAAAGCCCCCTAATGCCCCGAGTCTGCACCGAAGTTGCCGTGTGTTTGTTGATCTTTTAAGCGGTTCCACCTCCGCTTTTCGGTTGCACCCGCCGTGAGTTCGGCTGGCCCTGGGTGGAATGGTGTTTTTCTATTAATTTGGGCTGCCAGAAACGCGGCTAACAGATACTGTCGACCGAGTGAGGCCATTGCTAAGATAAAGCAGGATTGTCTCTCTAATGCATGGGGCACTCACAGGTGTGGAGCAGCGGGCGAGGGAACACAGGGTCACAGCAGATGCAGCTGTCATTTAATCTCAATGATGGGTGCGCCATGAACATTGCGATTGGCAAGAAACAACGGAAATGAAGACGCCCCATCACAGGCCGTTCATTGACCAATGATACACCTATTAAATGGCAGGACTGTTCAAAAGACTGTGGCTAATCATCAACGGCTTTTCCGCACTGATGAAGGCAGAAGCCAGAAACGCGTCTGCGGATATGACAAAGCCTCCTAATGCCCGGAGTGTGCACCGAAGTTGCAGTGTGTTTGTTGATCTTTTAAGCGGTTCCACCTCCGCTTTTCGGTTGCACCCGCCGTGAATTCGGCTGGCCCTGGGTGGAATGGTGTTTTTTCTATTAATTTGGGCAGCCAGAAACGCCGCTAACAGATACTGTCGACCGAGTGAGGTCGTTGCTAAGTCAAAGCAGGAGTGCCTCTCTAATGTGTGGGGCACTCACAGGTGTGGAGCGGCAGGCGAGGGTACACAGGGTCACAGCAGATGCAGTTGTCATTTAATCTCAACGATGGGTGCGCCATGAACATTGCGATTGGCAAGAAACAACGGAAATGAAGACGCCCCATCACGGGCCGTTCATTGGCCAAGGATACACCTATTAAATGGCAGGACTGTTCAAAAGACTGTGGCTAATCATCAACGGCTTTTCCGCACTGATGAAGGCAGAAGCCAGAAACGCGTCTGCGGATATGACAAAGCCCCCTAATGCCCGGAGTGTGCACCGAAGTTGCAGTGTGTTTGTGGATCTTTTAAGCAGTTCCACCTTTGCTTTTCGGTTGCACCCGCTGTGAGTTCGGCTGGCCCTTGGTGGAATGGTGTTTCTCTCTCTCTCTATATATATATATATATATATATATATATATATATATATATATATATATATATATATATACATATATATATATTACCTACTGGCGGTCGCCAGTAGGTATATATAGTTAGGATTTTTTCTCTATGGGATTTTTGAAAATTCTATGTCTAATAACTTTGGCGTTTGTGGACGGAATTGGCTGAAATATTCAGGAAAATTGAACATTTTGTTTCTGATCAGCCCCTGACAATTTGGGGGGGTTTCATCAAGGGGGGGCCGAGAAAAAAGGGGGGTCCCAAAACGCGTTTTTCCCATGTTAATTTCCATAGGGCGGTTGGCCTCACTTTTAGCTCGAACGGCTGAATGGATTTGCACGAAACTTGGCAAAATTGTAGGGACTGTTAGCCCTATGTGCCTTTGCTAGGTCTCAATATATGTGCTCCAGTGGATTTTGAGTAATTTTGGTTCAAAAAAAGATATATATCTGGGCGGAGCCTAACCACACATCTGATCTGATTGGCTGTCAGCACTTCATCCAAGAAGTGTTGGCAGCCATCTTGGGACCAATATACATGATAGCACCTCATTAAAAAGCATTGTAGTTAATAAAGGGTTTTAGGACTTTAGTTACATTATAAATCATTTGTTGATGGTACCATACTCGTTTTAGGAATTGTGGTGGGTTCTAAGGTGATTTTACCATGTGAAAAAACCTTCTGCTGTGATATCATGAATATTGTTTGAAAGAAAACTAATATCTCATGATTTTCCCACAGTGGTTTGGAAGGGGATCTATAAGCTAAACTGAAAGCATATTTTCTGTAAATTCACATTATCTTTCTCAGTCATGTGAAAATGAAGTCTGACATTCTCAGTAAAACATGTACATCCAACAAGGACAGAGACTGTCAGTTGATTCCTTTGTGTTCTACTGCAGCCTCCTAGAGTGTTCTAAAGAACAACTAGAGTGCTAACAGTCCTACTTATTACAAAGGTATGGCACACCTGAAGCCATCTTGATTGGAATAAAGTGGTAACTCTTAAAACATTTAATTTAAAAAGAAACAACATGAGGGGGTATATTATGCAATAGAAGGTATTATTAGTGCTGCAGAAAGAAAAATTAGGGCACATTTTGAGTGACTTTTCAAATCCTCTTCTATTTCATTAAAAAATTCTGACATGCAGTCTCCCAAAATGGCCACCAGAGACAAAAGAGCCCAAATGTAGCCCAAATATCACCCAGATGTAGCCCAAGTATAGCCCAATGACAGAATGTCCCAGAGTGTTCTAAAGAACAACTAGAGCGCTAACAGTCCTACTTATTACAAAGGTATGGCACACCTGAAGCCATCTTGATTGGAATAAAGTGGTAACTCTTAAAACATTTAATTTAAAAAGAAACAACATGAGGGGGTATATTATGCAATAGAAGGTATTATTAGTGCTGCAGAAAGAAAAATTAGGGCACATTTTGAGTGACTTTCCAAATCCTCTTCTATTTCATTAAAAAATTCTGACATGCAGTCTCCCAAAATGGCCACCAGAGACAAAAGAGCCCAAATGTAGCCCAAATATCACCCAGATGTAGCCCAAGTATAGCCCAATGACAGAATGTCCCAGAGTGTTCTAAAGAACAACTAGAGCGCTAACAGTCCTACTTATTACAAAGGTATGGCACACCTGAAGCCATCTTGATTGGAATAAAGTGGTAACTCTTAAAACATTTAATTTAAAAAGGAACAAAATGAGGGGGTATATTTTGCCATATGAATTATGATTAGTGCTGCAGAAAGAAAAATTAGGGCACATTTTGAGTGACTTCTCAAACCCTCTTCAATTTCATTAAAAAATTCTGACATACAGTCTCCCAAGATGGCCACCAGAGACAAAAGAGCCTAAATGTAGCCCAAATATCACCCAGATGTACCCCAAGTATAGCCCAATGACAGAATGTCCCAGAGTGTTCTAAAGAACAACTAGAGCGCTAACAGTCTTACTTATGACAAAAGTATGGCACACCAGAAGCCATCTTGATTGGAATGAAGTGGTAAGTCTGAAAACACTCAATTTAAAAAGGAACAACATGAGGGGTTTAATTTTGCCATAGAAAGTATGATTAGTGCTTCAGAAAGAAAAATTAGGGATCATTTTGAGTGACTTCTCAAATCCTCTTCTATTTCATTAAAAAAATTCTGACATGCAGACTGAAACATGCACTTTGAATACCAGCAGCAGACGTCCCTGGTGAGCAGTAGCTTTACTACAGTGATCTAATGTGCAACTAGAGTGCTAACATTCAGAATTTATGGCAAATGTGTGACACATCTGAATGCCTTCTTGATGGAACCAAAGTAAACAAGCATTGAAAATGCAATAGATCTCGCCCTCGTTTAAGTTAAAGCCATTCTGTTTGTAATGAGGTGGTTTTTTAGCTTTGCTTTTATTAGTGTTTTTTCAACTTTCATGTAAATAACATGCATCTGTATGCATATAAGTATATGTATGCATGCATTTATGTTTGTATTTATATAGATATACAGATGATATATGTTTATATATGTATGTATATATATATATATTCACTGAAAAAACCATAGGCTATAGACCATATATAGTTAGGAATTAGCATTTACAAAACCTTGAAAATTCACTGAAAAAACCATAGGTTATAGACCATATATAGTTAGGAATTAGCATTTACAAAACCTTGAAAATTCACTGAAAAAAACATAGGTTATAGACCATATATAGTTAGGAATTCGCATTTACAAAACCTTATTTTACTCACACAAAACCATTGAAATTCCATGTATAGTTAGTTGCACTAACTATATATCGCGCACCCGCAATCCACTGCTGATGATGTCACATATTACATCATTCATGACATGGTCAGTGACATCACTGATGACATCACTGATGACATCTCAAATGACATCACTGATGACATCTCAAATGACATCACTGATGACATCACTGATGACATCTCATTTGACATTACTGATCACATCACTGATGATATCATTCATGTGATAATACGATGAACCTCTTCAGACTCTAATATAACCTTAGATACAATCAGTGTAAACAGACACTCACAGACTGTCACTCATCCATGGAGTTACTCACACACCTAGTCAGTCATGCAAAGAATCAATCACACCTCCATTTCCTCAACTATACAGTTATACAAACTTTACTTATTCAAACATATACTAACACATATTTACTCTCTTATACAATCCCTGATACAAGTTCACAATGATCCATACAGCCACTCACACATTCACTGGCTCTTATGCACAGTTATTTATATATGTCAACTCTCACATGTACTGTGTTTTACATATGTACTTACTTTGACATGTAGCACTGAGATATCCATTCACTCACCAATACACTAATGCACACAGTCAACCGCCCATACAGCTGTTTCCACATGCACTTTTGAAACCATACATCTAGTGAATCAACTGCTCACACATCTATGCACAGAGTCATACACCTCCCAGCCACCCACACACACACTCAGTCTCCCATACAAATACTTGGGCAACCAATCAATAACCCATATAGTTACTCATATAGCTACTTATCAACACATGCAACAGTTTCCAGAACAACAGACTTAATGATGCACAAATTAAGACAGTTTAGTCACTAACCCATGCACTCAGTGAGACACATTTAATCACTCACTCATACAGTCAGTCATGCACCTACTAAATCCTCCATCCAGACACTTATACATCCACTCATTCTTCAATATGTAAGACATATTTTAACTTTACATAAACATACAGTCACTGGATGTTGTCATCAGTGATGTCATCAGTGATGTCATTTGAGATGTCATCAGTGATGTCATCAGTGATGTCACTGACCATGTCATGAATGATGTAATATGTGACATCATCAGCAGTGGATTGTGGGTGCGCGATATATAGTTAGTGCAACTAACTATATATGGAATTTCAATGGTTTTGTGTGAGTAAAATAAGGTTTTGTAAATGCGAATTCCTAACTATATATGGTCTATAACCTATGGTTTTTTCAGTGAATTTTCAAGGTTTTGTAAATGCTAATTCCTAACTATATATGGTCTATAACCTATGGTTTTTTCAGTGAATATATATATATATATATATATATATATATATATATATATATATATATATATATATATATATATATATATATATATATACATATATATATATCACTGAAAAAACTATAGGTTTTACACACGTTATAGTTAGGAAGTAGCATTTGAAAAACCTATGAAATTCACTGAAAAAACCATATGTTTGACACCAGTTATAGTTAGCTGGAAATTTTACTGACATAAAACCAATGAAATGCCACGTTATAGTTAGTTGGACTCACTATAACTTGCGCGTGTAATGCACTGCTGATGACATTACATATTACATCATATTGCATGAATGCTAGTTCCTAAGTATGTAATCACGTTCGTAACTACATAGTGTCACCGCCTACACGTCCTGAGAAGCGCATGTAAAGTCACGTGACTTGAAAACAAAACTTCCAATTGGTTATTAGTAGTTTCTGTTCTGGAATATACACGAAGCACTCCACCCACTTTCCTTACAATCTTTTCTACTCTCAAGAGACAACAACGTCGAGCATCTTCCGGAAGACTTTGCTGAAATGGCTTCCCTACCAGATTCATCTTCCGAATCTGAAGGAAATGAGCGACCACAGTTAAGAAGAAAAAAGGAATCTTTCATTTGGCAATTTTTCACTTATCCTGAAGATCAAAAGAAAGTGAATGCGCCAAAAGTAACCTGCACGATATGCAATTCAGAGCTCTCAAGGGGAAATCCAAATAAAAAATATTCCTTTTCTGCACACATCATGCAGCGGCATGTTAAACAAAGGCATCCTGAGCATTATGCAAAAGCATCGACAAGAGCCCTGGCCACACTATTACCATCAGAGGTGGCCAGCACATCTTCTGGTGTACGACCTGTATCTCCATCGAGTGCTGAGATGGACTTGAGACCATATCTTGCGAAGGTGCATATGAAATGTAACAAGTGTGGAGAAATTCTTTTGTATGGAGAGCAGAGCCTCGTTCTTATTAAACTCAAAATTGACAGTCACAAATGCCCCAAGAAAAGATACATTTCTTCACTTCATTTTCAAACTATTACATACTGAAAAATGTAGTAGCAACTTTAAGAAATCGAAAGCATTATAACACTTCTTTCCCCCCCCCAAAAAAAAAAAAAAAAGTTCTTTTCAGAACTAACTCTTTCTACCAAAACGTGCTCCAAGAGCATATTATGAGATATTTTTTCGCCGCTTTATTTTAGTGCGAGACCGGGTGCGCGCACCCTCCTATCGCGTACAGGACCTGACACTCTCATGTGAAGTCATGTGACTTCTAAACAACACTTCTAATTGGTTCTTGGTAGTTTCTATTCTGCAATTTACACGCAGCACTCCACCCACTACAGTCACTTTCTTTTCTACTCTCAAGAGACAACAACGTCGAACATCTTCCCGAAGACTTCAGTACAATGGCTACCGTTCCGCATTCATCTTCCGAATCTTATGAAAATGAGCGACCACCTTTGACAAGAAAAACGGAGGCCACGCTATTACCATCAGAAGTAATCAACACATCTTCCGGTGGATGACCTGTATCTCCATCGAGTGCTGAGATGGACTTGAGACCATATCTGGCGAACGTGCACATGAAATGCACGAACTGTGGAGAACTTCTTGTATACGGAGAGCAAAGCTTTACTCTAATTAAACAAATAATTGAGAGTCATAAATGCTCCAAGAAAAGTTAAATTTCTTCACTTTATTTGGATAGTATGACATACTGAAAAATGTCGTCGCAACTTTAAGAAATCAAAAGCATCATAACACTTGTTTCCAAGAAAAAAAAAAAAAAAGTTATTTTCAGAACTAACTCTTTGTACCAAAACAAGCTTGAAGAGCATATTAGCTGATATTTTCTCGCCACTTTCTTATAGTGCGCGACCGGGTGCGCGCACCCAACTATCGCGTCGAGACACGCATGTGCAGTCATGTGACTTTAAAACAACACTTCCAATTGGTTCTTACTAGTTTCTATTCTGCAATTTACACGGAACACTCCACCCACTTCCCTAGAAAACCAGTTTATCGTAAATCTTTTAAAGCCTCCTCTTATGAAATATTCGACATCAATCAGATAGCAGAGTACTAAATAGCACTATATACACTCCGTCCCTTAATTATAAGAGACTTATTGCTATGTAAAATCAACTTTTGTTTTCCAAGATAATGTAAAATGCTGAGCCTATTACATAATTTTATTTCACATATATGTTACTAGTCTCCTTCGAGTACTAACACCGTAGAAAATACCACCAATAGCGGTGATATTTTTTACACCGAGAACGGGCGATTTCTATCGCTTACAGCCCTTACAATTATAAAGTTTTATTTCCTAAGTCTCTGATCTCCAACTGTGCAACGTAGATCCCCTGTGTGTCGCAATAAGGTCCATAAACAAAAACTACAGAGCCAGCATTATAAACATACACAGAACAACAAAACGACAAGAGCCACCATGCTAATATATATCCTTAATATAATAAACCTCTGAGAATAAATACATATTTCCGTGGCAGCCATAACACAAATGTGGCGTCCTCTGACTCTGCTCCATTACCAAACACCGTAACTCCCCGCCCCCCTCACTTTTCACTAAACTCCGCACTCCACCCCAGCCGAACCCCCTATTACAAACCCCCAACCTACCCTCCCTGCCCAAACCCACCATGAACCTCAAACCGCCCCTAGAAAACTTATAAGACACAGGATTACTAAAACTCAAAGAATACGCAACAGGCACATAATGTAAATAGTACATAAAGGCACATATTTTTTCCAAAATACTATTTAAAAACATGTTCTATTTTTAATAAATCTATCATGCATCTGACCCTCTAGAACTGCTTTCAAAACATGAACTATAAACCTCTACTTTACATTTTCAAACCATACACTTTCTTCTGACCCTCTAGAACTGCTTTCAAAACATGAACTATAAACCTCTACTTTTCATTTTCAAACCATACACTTTCAATTACATTATTTTTTTTCCACAATTCATGTAATGTTACAAACCTTTTCTAAAATACACCAGTCCGTATCATTTATAAGGATTTATTTTCAGTCTTCATCAGTGACACTTTCTTCACATATAATAGAAATCACTATAACTTTTTAAACGACAATGCTAATGCGGTAAAAATAACCCTTCATTTACTTTCCTTTAAGAATGCACACTATGTACCCCACGCATGCGTTTCTTAATCTTTGTATTTGGCAGCGAATACCGACCTTGAATCGGAAGACATGAACAAGACCGCCATTGTCACATTTAAAACTGAACGTTGCATCTGCTCACACACATATCTTTCACTAAGCTAACATTCACAGAAAACAGCATTGATGTAAAAAAAATTGACCTTGCTTTACAACTCCCTCAAATCACTCCCTTATTTTTTAACGCATCCTCCAGTTCAAATAAAGCTACTTTTTTAATAACCACTAAGCAATATATAAGTGACTAGACTCCTAGAAAATGTATCAAGTCATTCTGCTCCTCTCCACTGCATAGCCGGCGACCTAATTCTGTGGAGTTGCTATACAACCAGCGGTGCTGCGCCGTTTCCTGTACCATCTTGGGAAATTCAAAATGGATGTCCCTCCGGCCTTCGCAAACGAGCCGGGCCACTTAGAACTATTTCGCCAGAGGATGCTTGACTACTACGGCATCTTACCACTCTCGACTTTGAATGCATCATATCAATTATCATTTCGATATTCGTATTTCACCTGTGTGCAGCCTGTATTTCATTGCCTGAGCTGTGATTTCACGTGGGCCCTGAATTTATGTCTCTGCAATTTGGTACCTCCTGAACTGAATTACAATCACCTCATGAATCCGTTACTTGATCATGAACAGCTTTGTTACAACGGAGGGTTTATGGCCTTTGCAGCGATACAAGGAGTTCTGGGTCATTGGAATATATTCGCAGCGGCGCAAGATTTCCTAACAGAGAGCTACATCGAAAACCCACCGAGCTGCCCTATGATGGTAAAAGACGCTCCAATAATGACAGATCATGAATGCTCCTTTCATCTTCTCAATTGGATGGCTGACATGTTCTCAGATGATAACAGTGATTTCATGTTAGAGGCACTTGCTGCATACTTTGCCTACACAATGGACGGTTAACTCTTTCCTAACAGCGAGCTACATCGAAAACCCACCGAGCTGCCCTCTGATGGTAAAAGAGTCTCCGATTATAACAGATCATCAGTACTGCTTTACTCTTTTCCATTGGATAGCTGACATACTTTCAAATGATAAAACTGAGTTCCTGTTACAAGCAGAAGCTACCTATTTTGCCTAAACAATGCTTCAATAACTCTCAAACAAGCCATTGACGTCCTCATTTCCTTTTAGTTTTCTATACGTTCACGTTCTTTTCCATATTTTCTTTTGAAGAAAAGACCTATTTGCTTTACTAACAATGGAAATTATGATTTCGTGTTGTTTGACAGCTGATTCATAAAGTAATGATGTATAACCACTTGCATTTTCATATATCGTTCCTAAACTGAAAGGCCAGAGACCTTCCAATTACGGCCCGTGAACTCTTTCTTAGTAGGTCGCGCACCGTAAAGACAGTTATACCACTGTTAACATTTTTTTTTTACTGTTACTAAGCACCGACACAGTTCCGCTTCACTCAGAGTTAATCACTGCTCCCACGCTTCTACAGGCCAGACGCTATGTCGTATTTCTCTCCTTATCACCCTTTCATCTCCACAATAACAAACAGTTGTCCGCCAGCCACCAGAGAACAGACTCAGATGCAGAGGCACCAAAGAGTGAACCCATCACCAACTGCCATCTCCGGCTGTTTCCATGGTTACAGCTCATTCTGCACCTTGCTGAAGGCACAGGTCAAAAGTTCATGTCTCAACGTTCTACAGCAAACTAAGAAGACTGTTTTCCCTCCAGAAATACCTGCCAATCCACAGCTCTGTTACATGTCTTTTTTTCACACCCAATAGTACTTTTCGTTTAACATAAACATTGACCTGTTCACTCTCCACTTGTTACAATCAACCAATCATTTTTATTTTTATAACCACACCCAGCCTCTTCCTTTTTCTTTATTTAAAATTTCAACTTCTAACTACCATTCCACTTCCAGAACCGATCGGAGGACGACTACAAATCCCTTAAAAATGAAGGTCTGGCTAATAGGACACAGTTATATTCACTGGAGTGAAAAATATGCAGTAAGCAGACGAATTTGCAACCTCAGCTTACCAAATGTACACATAACATGGATTTCCAAAAGAGGATTGAAATGTCACCAATTAATTCCATTGGTGAAAACTTTTATGCATCTCCCAGAACCAGACCTTATAATTGTGCACTGTGGTGGGAACGATCTAGGCACAATCACTGGGGTAGGTCTGGAAATGCTTCTAAAAGACACCTTTCGACAATTGATGACACTTTTTTCTCGATCTGCCTTGGTATATTCCAATATATGCCAAAGACAGAAATGGAATCGGTCCAATCACCATTGTGCACAATTTGAGAAAGCAAGGAGACATGTAAATAAATCTGTTTCTGCGTTCCTCAGAGATTATAGCATGGGTTCTATTTACCACAACAACTTGCGCTACCACATGCAAGACGTCTATAGGAGAGACGGTGTTCATTTCACAAATGAGGGAAACAGAATCTTCCTCTGCAACATCAGGCTCTGCATCGGTACTTACTTATAAATGCAGAAAACACTCAATTAACACAAGGGCTCTTTTCAGAGCCACCTTATATTTAAGCACTCAAACTTCTGATTTACCTCCATTTTCACACTCTTGTAAATAGGTGTGCGCGACCGGGTGCGCGCACCCCGTATTTTTTTTCGGAGAAAAATTATATCTTTTCGCGTTTAAGGGCCTTACTGCAGACCCTGAGAAAACCTACGCAGGAAGACAATCTCTACCTTCTCCCCTTTCCATGTTTCAACGCTTTGAAATGAACAATATATTTACTCGCAGTGACAAAATGGCGGACAAAACTTCCTGATTTCCTTCGAATCGAACGTTAACAGACGTCACGCAGCCAAAAAAAATACCGCTCACGCGCAGCCGCTTGGGTGTGCGCACGTGTGCGCGCCTATAGATATATAATTGACTTTAACTTTAATTTTCTCAACAACTACTGAACGGATTTACACCATTCCAAAAAAAGCGTAATCTGCGAACAAGACTCTACAGTTTTGGCAAATTTCTTATAAATTCATTCACCCGTTCGAACTGTAGCCGAGTCTAAAGGTCCTATGGAAAATAACATAGAGAAAACACGTTTTGGGACCCCCCTTATATCTCAGCCCCCACTTGACCAACCCCCCCAAACTTTCAGGGAAGGAGTGCAGCGAACCTAGCCATCTTCTTTGAGAAATTCGCAAAGACTCATCCACCAGGGCCAAAGTTATTCCAAATAGAATGTTGAGGATTTCCTATGGAAAACAATCCTAACTATAACTACCTACTGGCGACCGCCAGTAGGTAATATATATATATATATATATTTATATATATATATATATATTAATATATATATATATATATATATATATAGCATATGTTTCTGGATACTGCCCCTTCTCAGCTCACCAATGATCCAGTGTAGGCCACACAGAAAGACAGCAGGCATGACATTTTTTTTTTAACATGGCAAGTTTTTATTCAGTTTTTGTTCTGCATAGTGTAAGAGCCTGTGAACCGGAAAAGCAGCATATACTATAGAAATATCACCTCACCTTTTTATTGTAACACCATAATGAGAAGGAGAGATTCCCCAGCAATCAACACTGCATTCCTCCTTAGATAACACTTAAGGAATAACTTATAGCAAACATGTTCATCGTATATGCAGAGATAAATAATCCTTTCCATTATTGCCAGATAATGTTGTTGTGAGAAAATGGGTTGTTTTAATTAGAAGGAGGTGCCTCTACCAATTCAATAAATCAATTTTGGTTAGATCAAACACAGTCCTGAGAGAAGCTCTACTCAACCCTGAGAGAATCTCTACTCAACCCCAGGTAAACATGGTACAAGCAGCGGGTAATCCTCAGAGAAGTAAGTGCTATTTTTAAGTAATGCCAAATGTTTTGCATTAAAGCACACAACGTAAAAAAATCACTAATAATTTAGAAAAGTATAGAAATCTTTAACAAGTAAATAGACATCAAGATATTTAAAATAAATTAAATCAATCAGAAGATAATGGTACTAAGTTTTTTAAGCTGTAAGACAAAAAGTGCCTAGAAAATGTGAAAAAAACACTAGGGAAAAACCACAGTTTGTGGTGGACCAGAACCTGGGTGCAACTGCAGATCAACTTAGATGGACTGGAGCTAAGACCAACAACAAGATGGTAAGAAAAAGAGGAGGAGGCAGGCAAAATGTTTGGGGTAACCCTGCAAATAGGGCCATTTCCAAAATGTTCATATATAATTTTTTGCACCCATAGAACATAGGGCCATATTATCAAGAAAGGGTGATACAATATCGCCGCTTTTATCAACAGGAAACTGCCGCTAAAGCGGCGATAATTGGCTTGATAATATTCTCATATAAGCCAAGGTTCTGGTGTTAACCTGGGCTTCTATAGGAATTTACAAGGGCATATTATCAAGCCCATTATCGCCACTTTAGCAGCAGTTTCCTGCCGATAAAAGCGGCGATAATGTATTGCCCTTTCTTGATAATATGGCCCTTAGTTTTTGGTTGATTGTTGAATTAGATATTACAAGATGGCTGCCTCGCTTGTATAGCTAAGCAGTGTGGGTGGAAGACGTTCAGTAGCAAAG